>NW_025786985.1:0-30212 GCF_021130785.1 Homalodisca vitripennis
GCCCCCCCCCCGTAGACATTAGTGGCCCGAGTGAGGCACGAAGGCTATACGCATTTCATCTGCTCGATCATAATAATTCGCCGTAATCTGTATGAACGTCCCGTGAGCCTACTATAAAACTAATAAGCCCACCCCTCGCAGTAGACATTAGTGCCCGGGGAGCACGAGGCTACGCTTCTCTGCTCAGATATCAATTGCCCGTAATCTGTTATAACGTCGTGAGGCCTACTATAAAGCCAAACCCCTCGCAGTAGACATTGGTGACCGGGGAGCAACGAGGCTACCGCTTCTTCTCTGCTCGAATATAATTGCCAGTAATCTGTTATGAACGTCCGTGAGCCTACTCATAAGCCACCCTCGCAGTAGACATTGTTGCCCAGGAAGGAGCAACGAGGCTACGCTTCTGCTGCTAGATTATAATTGCCGTAATCTGGTATGAACGTCGTGAGTCTACTATATGTTCGCCACCCATCAGCAAGTAGACATATATGTGCCCGGGGAAGCAACGAAGGCTAGCGCTTCTCTGCTCGATATAATTTGCCGCAATCTGTATGAAACGTCGTGAAGCCTTACTATAAGCCACACCTCTCGCAGTAGACATTTGGTGCCCGAGGATCACGAGGCTACGCTTCTTCCTGTCTTCGATTATAATCTGCCGTAATCTGTATGGAACGCGATGCGTGAGCCTAGCTATTAAGCCACCCTCGCAGTAGAACCAATGTGCCCAAGGGGATGCACGAGGCTATAATTCTCTGCTCGATATCAGTTTCCGTAAATCTTTTGAACGACGTGAGACTACTATAATTCGCTCCCCGCAGTACACATTGTGTCCAGAGGCCACTAGGCTAACGCTTCTCTGCTCGATATAATTGCCGTAATCTGTATGAACGTCGTGAGCCCTACTATAAGCCCACCCGCTCGCAGTAGACATTGTGCCCCGAGGGAGCAGCGAGGCTTACGCTTCTCTGCGTCGATATAATTTGCCCGTAATCTGTAATGAACGTCCGTGAGCCTACTATAAAGCCCAACCCCTCCGCAGTAGAACAATTAGTGCCCGGGGAGCCACGAGGCTACGCTTTCCCTTTGCTCAGATATAAATTGCCAGTAATCTGTATGAGACGTCGTGAGTCTACCTATAAAGACCGCCTCCCGCAGTAGACAATCTGTGTCCCAGAGAGCACGAGACTTACGCTTCTCTGCTCGATGATAGCCGTAATCTGTAATGAAACCTCGTGATGCTTCCAGAAGCCACCCTCACAGTAGACAATGTGCCCGTAAACGCGAAGGCTACGCTTATCTGCTCGAATATAATTGCCTTAATCTGTATGAAACGTCGTGGAGTCTACTATGATAAGTCGCTTCCTCCGCAGTAGACATTGTGTCCCGGGTAAGCGCCCAGGCTTACGCTTCGTCTGCTCGATATAAATTGCCGTAATTTGTATGAAATGTCCGTGAGTCCTACTATAACCACCCTCGCCAGCTAACATTGTCCCCGAGAGGAGTCACTAGTTTACGCTTCTCTGCTCGATATAAATCTGCCGTAATATCTGTCGAACATCGTGAGCCTACTATAAGCCACTCTCCGCAGTAGACATTGTGCCCGGGGACCACGAGGCTACGCTTCTCAGTGCTACGATTATAATTGCCCGTAATCTTGTCGGAACATACCGTGAGGCCTACTATAAAGCCACCCTCCGCAGTAGAACATTGTGCCCGGGGACCACGAGGCTAACGCTTCTTTCTGCTCGATATAATTGCCGTAAATCTGTAACGAACGTGGTGAAGCCTAGCTATAAGCCCACTCCTCGCCAGTAGACATTGTGGCCCCGTGGAGACCACGAGGCCTACGCTTCTCTGCTCGATATAATTGCCGTAAATCTGTACGAACGTGGTGAGCCTACTATAAAGTCACCCCTCCGCGGGGGGGGTAGTAGACATTGTGCCCGGAGACCCACGAGGGCTAAGCGGCTTCTCTGTCTCGGATAACTGAATATGCCGTAATCATGTCGAACGTCGTTGAGCCATACTATAAGCCGCCCCGTCAGTCAATTATTGGGTGCCCGAGGAAGCACGAGACTAACGCTTCTCTGCTCGATATAATTGCCTGTAATCTGTACGAACGTCCGTGAGGCTTACTATAAGCCGGCTCCCGCAGCAGACATTCCTGTCCAGAGAGCACAATGCATACGCTTCTCCTGCTCGATTTTAATTGGCCCGTAATCTGTCGAACATCGTGAGCCTAACTATAAGCCACGCCTCGCAGTAGACATTGTGCCCCGGGGACCACGAGGCTACGCTTCCTCTGCTCCGGATATAATGTGGCCCGGTAATCAAAGTACAAATCAAGAATCCATTTTTAATTTTGCCAGAACAATACAAAAATGTATAGCAATAGTCATTTTTCTATTATTTGGACCAATCACTCCACATTGAGACCAGTGCAAACATGACAGAAATTCAGTCGCCCCCACATTCACTCTTGCCAATTTTTTCCATTTTTTCCAACGCTGGTTGTCAGTGTTCCAATTGTGCGGTCACCCAGCTTCGAATGCCCATAAACTCGTCAGCACTATAGAAATGCCGTTGAGACGCTAAAAAAGCGTTTTAAACCGAGCTTTTTAATCTGCCTTTGTTGGCGTTTGGGGCGTTTTTGATTGAATTTGGCAACTTGTTTGAGAAAACGAACCTCCCTGCCTGCGAAGGCAAGGTGTTTCGTAAACGCCCCGTCCTGTGACTTGTCTCCAGTTTCGGTAGGTAACTCTGCCTCTGTCCCATAACGAATGTATGTCTCGCGGCCCACGTGTCCATGGCACATATTAAGACATATGCAAAAAAAAGATTGTCTCTAGGATGTGAGACAGTACAGCGGCAGAGTTCAAACAGTTGCAGTTTAATTTAAAAAGGGGGGGGGCTTCCTTGCATGTTTTCTCTGAACCTTAGCTGGTGCAAGTGAGTATGCGAATCGCTTGCTTCTGCAATAGTTGAATGCCCTGAATAAAATGAAAGTTTGCGCTGGCCTCCCCACAAGCACCAAACCGTAGGTTGAGGTGGGGGTAGATCAAGCCCATAATAAGCCGTCATCAGTACCCATGAACTGGGGGGCCAGTATTTGGCTAAAGACCTCAATACATAGAGTGCCCCGAGGCCAGTTTTGGGGGGAGCAAGACATGATCTAAATGGTGATTAATTCCATCCAAGTCTAATCCCCCGATCTAGTGAAATATTCCGAGGAAAATTTGAAACAGTCGCCCGACTTCCCTCCAGGAAAAAGTCATCCAATAAAACGGCTGGCCCGTCATTGGAGTTTCCATGATCGGCAACGCGCGAAAGTCAAGAAAATTTGATTTTGAAGAAATTTTGCTTTGAGGTGAGGCTGTTAAAGTGTTTGGACACAATTGTTGGTGTCAAGAAAAATTCTTTGCTGTTCCAGAATAGTTTTTTTGATTTGTTTGGTGAAAACAAATGTGTCGTGTTCATCAGGCGTACTGCACAAGTTTTTTCCATGCAGTAGTGATGACTCCAATGGGTCATTGGACATAGGATGAGGAAGAAGAAATCGGACTGAGTATTGATCCCTGAGGGGACACCATAGCTCAGCTGAATCGGTTTCAGAGAATTTGTTTGGAGATTTGGACGATTTGTGGTTTCTGTGGCCTAAAAATGAGCTAATCCATTGGCAGCCGGGCAACGCCTCTGATGCCCATGAGATTCAAGTTTTGTCAAGCAATTTGCGAGTGGTTCAACACAGTCCAAATGCCTTAGATAAGTCGAGAAACACACTTAATGTGGAGTCCTCGACTTTCTAACCCCTCTAAAAAAACCATTTCGACAAGACTCACAACGGCCGTCTGTAAGTGACGATTTTTTTTTCCCCTTCCTGAAAAAAAACCAAAATTGGTGTTCAGAAAGCAGGTTATGGTTTGTTTAGGAAACTAAGCATTCTAGTTAAAAAGAGTTTTTCAAAAATTTTGCTCAATGCGGGCAAAATTGAGACCGCCTACTATAGATTATTGGTATGGAGCTGGGATCATCTTTTTTAAAAATTGGAGTTACTTTTCGCGCGATTTTAAGGAGCGAGGGAAAAACTCCTTGTTGAAAAGAATGATTGAACTAATTGGGATAATGGACTCAGCAATATGCTTTTGAGCATCTTTTTAATGAGCCACACAGACATTAAATTAATATTCCTTCTGATTTTTTTTGCCGTGTAGCTGTTTGAATAATTCTTTTGAGCTCATCCTCAACTACAGGACCCAAAGCCAATGATGACACTGGGGCCTTGTGCTTCCTTCGCGTGGGGTTTACTTGCGGAGGAGATGGACACCAAGGGACCTTGGCTCACTCAGCAACAGACGCGAAAAATCTGTTTAAACTCGTTCGCCAGCCTCAGTCGCATCCTCTACATAGCCTATCCCCTATTTTCGATTTTTATTTGGGTCTGTGATTCATTTATTATTGTTTATGAATGCCCCCAAACATTTTAGAAACTTTTTTTTTTGAACGAGATGATTGATTTAGAGACAATCATATGCTTTCGCAGCTTGGATCACTTTTTTGTAAATTCTTTTTGTAATTCCGAAAAAAAATTTTTGAAATTCTTCGTTTGAAGTAGTTTTTTGAATTTCGGAGAAAAATTGTAAGTTTTTTCTCTCGATAACCGAATATTTCCTTTTTGGTGATCCATTTGTTTGCCGTTTCTCCGGGCAAATTTTGATTGTTTTAGTAGGACAGCATAAATTTAGACTGATAATTTAAAATTTTTTCGGAGAAAACAATTTAAAAGTGCTGCTCTACTGACTGTGGGTAGATTTAAAGAAATCACAATTTTCTTTGGAAAGGGAAGCGTTGAGGAGAGCCAATGGTGTACTCTTGGCCCTTATGGTCCCTCCTTATAAGTTTTAGTTAGTTTTTTGGGCTCCCTTATCTATTTTTATTCGCCACTAATTACAGCCCTCATTGGCTCGTAGTGGTCTGAGATGGCTGGTTGTTTGACCACGGATAAACCGCGACACCTGAAAGGTATAGTGAAGACGTTGTCAATTGCTGTTCTGTGTTGTTGCCGGGTACATCTCGCGTTGTGTGTTTTGACTGACAACGCCAAGGCCAATAAGATCCCTTAACAAATTCGATAAACCGTGTTGTGGATGGGTGATTTTTGTCCAGCGCGTCAATGGTTGAAATCACCCCATGAGGACATAAACCCTGTTTTCGGTTTGTCAGGTCAGTCAGCACGGCTTCGTAATTTGGAAAAAAAATTTTTCTTACGTTTCCGCTGGGTGACCTGTAAATTCCGATGACAATCCATTTTTGACTTGTTTGTGTGAAGTTTGATTCCGAACTAGCTTCAAAATCTTTGTCAATTGTTTCCCTACCACTGAAAAAAAGTGCCAAAGTTGTGAATTTTGTCTCACGAAAATTGCGACTCATTTCCTCCTTTGGATAGTTGTCCCTACAATATGAGTTCGCCAGCTTGAAATTTGGATTTTGCAACGATCAATGTTTATTGCTAGTTTGAAGAGCCAATTTTCAGTAACTACAAGTACGTCTGTCTGTAGATCCTCACACATGAGTTGAACTTCATCTAATTTGTTTGTAGCAGATTGTGCGTTTTGATGAAGCAGTCGTATTGAATTTTGATTTTGAAATTTTGACATTGTCCGTCTTCCATGGGTTGCGTCAGTTCAATTTAGAGACCGGCGCCGCTGGTAGATGGGGTCCCTAAAAAACCAGAGTTCATATTTAAAGGCCTACTGTACTGACATTCCTTTTGGCCTGAGATTGTGTGGTGGCTTAATAATTGGTGGACAGTAATCTGTACGAACAATGGTGGACCTACTATAAAGCCACCCTCGCAGTGAGACATTGTGGCCCGGGACCACGAGGCCTAACGCTTCGTTTTCTCTGCTCGATATAATTGGCCGTAATCTGTCGGAACATCGTGAGCCTACTATAAGCCACCCTCGCAGTAGACATTGTGCCCTGGGACCATGCACGAGGCTACGCTTCTCTGTCTCGATATAATTGCCGTAATTCTGTCGAACGTCGTGAGCCTAACTATAAGCCACCCACGCAGTAGACATTGGTGCCGCCCGGGGACCATGAGGCTAGACGCTTTCTCTGCTCGATATAATTATTGCCGTAGATCTTTCGAACGTCGTGAGTCTACTATAAACCACCCTCCGCAGTAGAACATTTGTGCCCGGGGACCAACGAGGCTAACGCTTCTTCTCTGCTCGATATAATTGCCGTAATCTGTCCGAACATCGTGAGCCTACTATAAGCCAACCCTCGCAGTAGACATTGTGGCCCGGGACCAGGCGAGGCTACGCCCTTCTTCCAGCATCGATATAATTGGCCGTAATCTGTCGTAACGTCGTGAGCCGTACTATAAGCCGCCCCTCAGTCAATATTAGTGCCCGTGAAGCACGAGACCAACGCTTCTCTGCTCGATATAATTGCCGTAATCTGTATGAATGTCTTCAGGCTAACAGTACGCAGTTGTTGCTCAAATAATGCCAGTTCCTCCTTTTCAATCAAATATTCTTAAAGGATATGTGTATAATCTGAAGTAGAAGAGAACGGATGGAAAATAACCTGACTCCTTATTGAGTCCATGGTTCTATCATACTAAGCTATTTAATCAATTATGCAATTAGCAGCACTGTTTGCATAATCCAGTTAATTGGGAAATTGGAATTTATGTAAATCTTTGTGAGGTAGGATTGTGTTGGAAATCGGATTTTACATGACGGTCTTATATATTTTCAAGAATTTCTCAATGATTAATAGGTGTACT
Organism: Homalodisca vitripennis; assembly: GCF_021130785.1. Taxonomy (NCBI): domain Eukaryota; kingdom Metazoa; phylum Arthropoda; class Insecta; order Hemiptera; family Cicadellidae; genus Homalodisca; species Homalodisca vitripennis. The sequence goes on from NW_025786985.1 coordinate 6,797, forward strand.
AAGCCATACTTCTGTGAAATTAATTCCAATCTTATTCCTCTCTAACCTGGTGTCCATCATTACTTGAGTAATGGGGATTTAGAATTCAAATCAGGATTAACCAGCAGTCCAATGTAATACATACAGGACTAAACCCTTACTGAACCAACCCTACATACAATAGTCCATACATAATTGTCACCCCATTTAGATTCATAAATCACTCTATTTGTTCTAAATTTCAACCTTCTGTGTTTATCGACTTGGATAGTTACTCAACCTAAACTAAAAAAAAAGGGTTTTTTTTTTTTTTTGTTAGTTGTGTTTTTATTGTACTAATTGAAACAAAACTGATAACAGTAAATATAGTAATGGAAATGTCAATTTTTGAATGATGCACGTCATTAATAGGAAAAGGTAGTTCCAAGTACTATGCAAAAAATCGATGTCGAAATTTTGACTCTTGGGTGAACAAACAATCCTTTGTGTGCGGAACGTAACTCGAGGCATCCAAACTCAAATCAAAATAACGTATCAGTTTCTAAAAAAAGAAACTCATTCAAAAATTCTGTCCCGAACATTTGGTTTACAAACATTTCTCTTCAACCTGTTTTCGGTTGCAATGTCATTAATTTTTATAGAATAAACTTGATGATATTAAGAACCTCTAGATTAGAGCCTAGCACAACACATTCAGCGATTCATTTTTATTTATAATAGTAAATTATTTTTAATAACAAAAAACAAATAGGTGACTTTTTTATTTAAATTAATGCTAATCTAAACATTGTAAAATGCCAATTTACAATTTTGCTTTTACTTCACTCGCTTATTAATTTTATAGTGTTAATGTTGGGGATAGGCGGAGTACACATTTTAAAGGACCAAGGCACGCAATAAATAACATTAACTCTCCTGGCACGAGGTTTCCCAGGTTTTATAGTTGACATTGTAATTTGTGGGCTAGTAAATTTTATAACTATTATCCATCAGCAATGTCCGTTGGCTTCAGCGAAAAGGGGTTTTTGGGGGTTTTATTATTATAAAACCAGCTCAATAAAAAGGAATAAATATGATAGATATTGGAATACGTTTTATTGAAACTCGTTTTATCTTCAATACATCATAAAAGAAAGTAAATGTCCAGCTATTATATAGTCGCTACATTAGGACGCAATATAAAATACAATAAGTTAAAACATTATATTTTAATCGAAGCCTCTATGCAACAAACTGTAAAACTAGTAGTTAGTCAAAACAACATGTTTCCCCCAGTATTATTTTTATATTTTGGGACAAGGCCTTTCAAACCCATCGCTTTTCAAAGTTTTTCATCCGTCATGGCGATTTCACAAATAAATCTTTAGCATTATTTCTATAACAAATAGGTATTAAAGATATCATGGGTGAAAATATGCAAACAAAAACTTTTAAAATAATTTCAGCACTATGAAAAATTAGACACAACTACAGTTTTAAGATATTTAAATAAATTGGAGAAGAAAGTAAAATGGAACTATCAATAAGGCCTTCCTTACACATTAAACACATTATTAATGTGTTTTTATTTATTTCAGTTTATGCGAAGTAATTTCCACAAACATTTCATTGAATTGATCCTTGTTACGTATTTTCTATAAGTTTTTGTATTTATTCGATATTATGTGTTCTGATTCAATGCAAGTGCTTGGCTACAGCAGATTTTTTCTCAATTTCTTCCAAAATTTGTTGTGTGATTATGCTCTTTTAAATCTTTATTTTTATATTTGTTCCTCTTATTTTTTCCAAGTATAAATGAAGTCAAATCTATGTACGTCCTAATTTGTATATTTTCACAATATGGTACTTTGAATATTTTGTGAACAATATAATGTAAATATTTAATTTTTGGAAGTCATTCTGAAATGAAATCTTTGGTTTTCGAAAAGGGCACGTCCCCAAAAAGTAAAATTAATATTGGAAATATTCTTTGTTTTACGTAATCTGCTTATTTTAATGGATTAAGCAATCAAATAAAGCAAGCTAAGTATAAAAATACCCAAGCCGTAAATACGTTTAGAATCTAGAAAAATTTTGTAAAAAAGTGAAAAATAAAGAGTATAAAACATAAATGTTAATTAAACAAAAACAAAGTATGCATTTTCCTCACGTTTGTCGTTGTGTTTACTTCCAGGAGAGAACTGGCATTTATAACGGAGTCGCGTGAAATGTCACAAGGGCGCTAAGGATATGTTTACTGTAAATATTCATCAGCGGCTCATTTTCTTCTCTCTTTTATATTCTGTAGACCAGACCTTCATCAAAGTTGTTGGAACCTTTAAAAAGCGTCGTCAAGAATGGTTCTCGCACCTAACTGGTGTTAAAATATTGCAGTTAGCGAGATCAGTTACTCGTGCTTGTTTTTATTAAGTAGAATTGAAGTAAATATATGTTTGGTAGTTTTCTGGCCTTTCAATAGATTGGTAGAAACGGTGGTATCCATTTTTCTGTGTTTGAGGTTTGTGAAAACATGTAAAACCCCTACATACTAAGTACCCCAAGATGGGAGGGGTTGTTATAATTTTTCGAATGTTTAGTTTTAGCTCCAGTTTCAATTGTTTGCTCATGGGTGCAGTATATGTGATCTGGCGCTGTTTGGCAGACTTCACTTGCTGGAGTCCTGTCTTCTGGAACTTTAGTGGTGTCTCTTCTGGTGTCGAAACGGTGTAAACTGATCCGTTTTCCTGCTTCTTCGGGTCGTCAACTTTTTCGATATCTTCAGACCCGAACGTGGCTCCAATCCAGGATCAGAGTCGAGTCAGTAACAGCCTCACACTCCCAGAACGCTTGCATTAAGAGGAGAAGATGAACTAGAGCTACAATCAGATTAAAATCAACCCCTTTCCCACCCAAATGGCTATGTTTTTGTGGTAAAAAACCCGGTTGCCTCCACCGTGCTTAAAAGAGATCGTAGTACAGCTCAATTGTTGTACCTGATGATACAATAGAATCTTTCACCTACATTACACTATATTTTTGTAGTTCCCCTAGGTTTCTCAAATGTCCCGAAACGGTGTAAACTGTTTTCGTTTTATGTGCTTCATCGTCATCGAACTTTTTTATCTCTTCAGACGAACATGACTCCAATGTCCAAGAGCTATGAAATGGCAAAGTCAAAAATCAGTACAGCCTTTTTTTAAATTCTCTGTTTAAATATCAAAAATTATAGGAGTGGGTCCAATAATATGGATTTAAAAACAATTTATAATTTTCACTCAGGGGTTCTTCTTTCCCCAAACAAAAGGTAAGAAAAAATTTACCACTGTTGTTTGAAGGTTGAAACACACATCCAATATTTGGGGTTTCCATTAATATTCCCTTTAAAAAAAACTAATAATCCACTCAATGATTTCAAAATGTAATCATTAAGTCCATCTTTTTGTTGTTTTTATGTTCAATTTGGTTTATACTGAGGTATGGCCTAAGCGGCAAAGAATATAAAAGAAAATTTTTAGAGTAAAGTAATATAAATGTATTCAGTGCTAACATTTTGGGGGAAATTTTTAAAAAATTTAAGTAACACCATAAAAACCCCAAACCCCCCCCCAAATTTTCCAAAGAAAATCAATTTTCCCCCCCCAAAAATTTTAACAAAACCAAATCTCCCCAAAGGGGGAACCAAGATACCCAAAAATTTTAACCCCCAATTTTTATACAATTCATTTGAAAGAGTTTTTCCCCCCCCCAAAAATCTATTCAACTAATTTGGGGGGGAAAGGGGGCAAAGAATCCTTTAAAAAAGGGGGGAAAGCCCTTCCCCCAAAACCCCCATAAAAAAACAAAAAGCAAAAATAAAAAAGGGTTTTAGTTCACATTACCCCCGATTAGATTACAAACGAAGATCATTAATTTGGAAACTAAAGGGGAAAATTTATCCGATTAAATGAAAATTAAAAAATTTTTATTTTTGGGGGAAAAAATTTAAAACCTCGCGGGCCCTTTCCCCAAAAGGATTGGGTTCCCCAAAAATTTGGGGAAAGGGGAAGATAAGCGGACCCGGGTTTTTTTTTTATCGAAAAATTTAAAAAAATGAAAAATTTTAAAATTAAAAATTTCTATAAAACCCCCAAAACCCAACAGATTTTTGAACAAAAACAACTTGTATCAACAAATAAAAACACTTTTTTCATATAAAAAAGAATTTTTTGTTTTTAAATAATAAAAAACCCCCAAAGCTCGTGTAGGACCGGAAAAAAGAAGTAAAAAAAAAAGGCAAAACACCCCCACCTGCTGGCAGATCATCTTTGGCTTTTTGGGCCCGAAGAGAAGTCCCCTTTTTTTTAAAAGAAAAATGCTTTAACAACTTCTCAAAAAAGGCCCAACCCCTTTTCTCCCCATAAAAAAAAAAAACAAAAAATTTTTTCCCCAAAAATTTTGTAGTTCCTTTTTTTGGGAAAGTTTTTTTTTGTTTTTAAAAAAATTTAAAAAAAATTTATAAAATTTTTTTTTTACTTTCCAGTTAAAAACGTTTTTTTTACCCCCGAGAAAATTTTTTTTTTTTTTTAAAAAATTTTAAAAAAACCTATGTTTTCGTTTTAAATTTGCTATTTTAAATTTTTAAAAAAAAATTTAAAGGCTATAATATTTTTGAAATATTTATAAAAAGGTTTTTTTGATAAATGAATTTTTTTAAAGGGATCGAGGGTTTTTACTAATCGGGAAAAAAAACCCCCCTCCGCTTATCGAAAAACCCACCCCCCGGAATACTTGGTAATTTAATATTTTTTAGGGGATTTTTTCTGTGTTTTAAAAAAAAAAACCCAAAACCCCAATTCCCCAAAATTTTTCTCAAAAAAAATTTTCCCCTTCCAGAAACTTTTCCCCTCCCCGTTCATAATTTTTCCCCCCCTAGTTTTTCCCGCAGTATGTTTTGTTTTCACTAAAAACCCTTTTTCTCAATATTAGTGATTGGCTTTTTTGGGGTTTTAAAAGACTTTTTTTTTTTTATTTTTTTTAAAATTTTTCTCCCTAAAAAACGGGTTTTAAACCCCCCAAAAAACCCTTTTAAAAAAATTAAAAATAAAAAACAAAGGAAATTTTTTTTAAAACCAAGCAAAGTAAATTTTAAAAGAATTTTTTTCCTTTTTTTTCATTTCAAATTTAAAATACTTTGTGTTTTTCTTTTTAAATTTTAATTTTTTAAAAGTGTGAAAAACGTTGACCAAAAAAAAATTTTTTAAATTTTTAAAAACTGATTTTGGCGACCACAGCGGATCCCTTTTTTGTTTTTTCACTAAAACTAATTGTGGTTTTTTTTTGTTTTGGTTCCCCCCTTTTAATTTTCCCCCTGTTTTTTTTCTCGGAAAAAAAAAAATTGGGGGGGAATTTTTTTTAAAACCCCCACCCAAAATCAAAAATTTGCAAAATTTAAAATTTAAATAAAAATTATTTTTTAAAAAATTTTTTTTTTCACGGTTAAACCCTTGGGACATTTTAAAAATTTTAACCCCAAAAAGGGGAACATTACAATTAACCCCATTTTGAAAAAAAAATTTGGAAAAATTTTTGATGAAAAATTTTTAAATTGTAGAAAAAACACAAAAAAGAGAATTTTACGTCAAGGGGAAAACAAACAAAAGGGGACTTTTAAAAAATGGGGGCCCAAAAATTTAAAATTTTTGAAAAAATTAAAACAAAAAGGACTTTTAAACCAAAAAAAACCCCGACCCCTATGCAACAAAAAATACAAAAACAGTGACGAAATTTTTTCCCCCTTGAACTTAACAAAAGAATTTTTTTTTTAATTTTTAACCCCATTTTTAAAAAATATGCAAACCAAATTTTTTTAAAAAAAACCAATTTCCCAAAATTTTTAAAAAAAAAAACTTAAAAAACTATATCTTTTTAATTTTTAAATTTGGGGGTATATCGTGGGTTCGTTAAATTTTTACCAAAATCAAGCCTGAATTTTAAAACAAAAAAAAAAAAATTTACAATTTGTCTCTTTTAAAATAAACAGCGAAAATCGACCCGGGGGAAATTTAAAAATAGAATCAAATTTTCTTTACTTAAAAAAAAAAAAAAAAAAATTTTTTTTTGTGCTATTTTTTTACAAATTCAAAAAAAATGCATGTAAGAAGGGAGGAAAAAAAAAGCCCCCAAATTTCTTACTACTTTTTTTTACAATGCACTAAAAAATACCACAAAAAACCCCCTTTTGCCAAAAATATATTCGCCAAAACAAAATTTGCGAAAAGGGCCTTTTGAAAACCTTTCCGGTTTAAAAGGGTGTAAAAACCTTTCCCCCTCCAAGGAAGCCCTTATATAATTTTTTTTTTTTGTTTTTAAAAAATTTTTTTTTACCTAAAATTTAAATTGGGGGAAAAAAAAAGGTATAAATTTATTTTAAAAAAATTTTTAAGGGGAAAAAATTTTTGGGAAAAATTAAAAAAAAACATTTTAATCAAAAAAAGTTGCTTTTTTAATTTTTTATACAAAAAAATTTAAAATTTTTTTAAAAGTTTTTTTAAAAAAAAAAAAAACCTTTTTTTTTTTAAAGACCCAGCCTCGGGGAATTTATTTTTGGAAAAAATTTTAAAAAAATTTTTCAAAACCCACATTGTTTTTAAATTAAAATTTTAAAAACAATAAAAAAGGGGCAAAAAAGAAAAACTAAGGTTTTTCCTTTCTCCCTTTTGGGAAAAAGCACCCCCTTAGGGAAAAACCATCATGAACAGAAAACCCCAGAGGGGGGGAAAAAAAAAGACAACGTGAGGGGTTTTTAAAAGGGATACGGGGGTAAAAACAATAAAATTTTTCTCAATCAGTACAAGTAGGCTAGCTTTTTTTGAATTAGGGGCCTGCTCCTTCACTAAAATTTTTTTTTTTTTTAATATCCCCGTTTGGGGTAGTTTTGGGGGTAAAAAAAATTTGGGTTTAAAAGAAAGTTCAATGTAAAAAACGGGAGGGGGGGGACGAATCCCCCATTCCCCGTTGGGGGAAAAATTTTGGGTTTTTCTCGTAGGGCCAAATTAAAAAACCCTTCAACAAAAACCAAAAACTGTGGGGCGGGTTTTCTTTTGGGGTGCAAAGCCCCCTAAAAAAAAAGGGGGGCCCCCCAAAAATTTTTTAAAAGAAAAAAAACTAAAAATTTCGATTTGCAGATTAAAATTCAAGATGGTTTGGCAAAATTACATCGGTTGTAATTAAAATGTTTGGTGTTAGTGGGGAAACAAGTAAAAAAACTTGAGGGATTGGGTTTAATAGCCCCTTCACAAAGTGGGTTAGGCAAATAACGATTATTTTCCTATATTGCATTTATGCCCTTTGAAGGCCCTCAAACCCCTTTAGAGGAGAGGGTTTTAATTCCAAACTTTCTACGTTGAAATTTTTTCCTTTTCTTAAAAAAATATGAAAACCCTTAATTTTTAAAAATTCAATTTAAAAATTCATTTTTAAACCCAGAATTTTTTCTATCCTTACAACTTTTTATCCCCTTACTAGGTTTATTTAATTTCGAAAACAGATATGACTTGATGAAACTAAGATAACATTTTTTTAATTTTAAAGTGCAAAACCGAAAGAAAATAACAGTTCCCTGTGTCAAAAATAAATTCATTTTCTCATAACGCTTTTTAAAATTGATAACATGCGTTCATATGCAACCTGTATCCGGATTCTCTTTTTGGATGTAGATGATATTTTTCTTTCCAAAATTAAAAATTGAGTTTAAATTTCAAAAAAAAACCCAAAAAACTTTTTTTTAAATTTAAAATTGGCCCATCAATAACGCCCAATGCCAGCCCTGACCAATAATAGATGAAAAAAAAATGACAAAATTTTTTCTTTTAACATCCCGTTTGTTTGATTTATAAAAGGGTATTAGAAAAGTAAAAGGGAAGAAACATATTTTGTTTTATTTTCCTTTGCATAAATCCCTTTTAAAAAAATTAAACTTTTTTTGGAATTTTCCCAAAATTTTTATCGGGAAAGTTAAAAATAATGAACTTTAGTTGAAAAGGTGACTAAAATCTGTTTTAAATTTTTTTTTAACTGTTTAAATTTAAATAAATTCTTTGTGTCCAATACTATAACACCTCGGGTGTCCAAACGAATACCCCGGTTTAAAATTGAATTTTCGTGTTTTACTCATCTGCGGTTATTTTAAACTATACAAACTTTTTTTTAAAAAAATTTTTTGGGAAAAAGTTTTTCTTTCTTTTCCCAAAGTTTAAATTAAAATATTGTGTGTTAAATTTAACGGGGCACACAAAAATTATTTTTTATTTAAAAAAGTTTATGTTTTTTAAAAAGTTTTTTTTGTTAATTTTATTTTGGAATCTATACATTATTTTTTATAAATTGAAACGTTTTAATTTAATTATTTACTAAAAATTTTTTGAGCAGTTTTTTAAAATAATTAATGCAACGAGTTTTAAAAGCAATCAAATGCAAAATTGGGCTTTAAAAAAATAAAAAGGGGGGCCCCAAAAAACCAACGTTTTGTAAAAAAAATTCTTTCCTTAAAATTTTGAAACGAATTTAATTGGAAGCGGAAAAACAAAAAGAAGTGATTTATAAAAAATTTTTCAGCCTAAAACTTATTTACAAAGGTACAAAAACGGGGTGGATGCATTTTTCTTTTTTAAAACAATAAAAAATTTTGGGGTGTTACCCCTCATTATCTAAAAAAAAAAGGGGAAAAAATTGGGTAAAATTCGAAAAGAAACTTTTCTAAATTTTTGTTACCCCCTTTAAATGATAAAGATAGGGAATTTTAAAAAAAATTTAAACCCCCAAAGCATTTTTGTAATTACTTTCCATACATCCTGATTAAAACCACTTTTTGCCTAAACCAATACCGGTATTAGCTTTTTAAAAAATTTAAAATTTTTCCATCATCTTTAAATCTATTGTTATTAACTTTTTGCTGTAACATGAAATAGCATAACTTAGTTATACTAGGTTTCGCTCAAATACAAATTAAAACAAAATTAAATTAATCGGGATACAAAAACTTTGCAAAAAATAAAACAAGATATAGAGGGGAAAATTTTATAATTTTTATTACAATATAAAATATAAAAACGAAATTATGGTACAATTTTTTTTAACACCTAAATTTCCCGAAAACCCCAACACAAAAATACTGCCCCTTTTCCCCCAAACAAACCTAAATCAGTCAAATTTCCCCCTTTTGAACCAAATCTCCCCATTAATGACACCAACGGGGATCGCGAAATGCCTTCATAAAAAAAATTTTGGGAAATTTTGAAGTTGTGACGTAAATTCCCACGTGGTACACCCCCAAAATCTCTGAACCCTGGATTTTTTTATGGGAACAATATGATAATAAACTCCCCCCCTTTATAAAAGGGAAAATAAAAACTGAAAGCCTTTTTACGGGGCAAAATTTAACTTAGCAGTTTTTTAAAAATATGTTTAAAAACTTATCTGAATTATAAAAGGGAAAAATTTATTTTTATATATTTTAAATTTATATGAAAAGGGTTTACACTAGTAAAACCAATAAAATAATTCAAAAAACCGAAGGTATTAACGTTTGGTTTTTAAATTTCCCCGGGCCTAATAACACTGAAAAAATTTTTTTGTATATTTTTTGGATTTTTATCGTAATTTTTCCATCCCAAATTTTCCCCCTTTTTTAATTTTTTGGGGAAACGACTTACAGATTTTAAATTCAATTAATTAAAAAAATAAAAATTTAAAATTATTTTAAACCCCTTCAGTTCTTACATAAAACGGGGGAAATTTAAATATTATGGATTGTAAACTTGAAAAAGTAAAATATCTCTTTAAATGTTTTTCCCACCCAGTGTTAAAACCCCAAAATTTTCTAATAAATTTTAAAGTAACGGCTTTGGCAATGTTTGAAATCTTTTTTTTCAAATGACAATTGAAAAAACCATCTGTAAAAAAAAATTAAAACAATGTTGGCCCAATTTTGGTGGCCACTTAGTAAGTATTATTACCATTGTTGTGACAGTTTTAATAAACATGTGGGTGACAATAATATAATCATGTTTTTGAAAAAATTTTTTAACCACGGTGACAATTTTAATTTAAAAAAGTTGTGACAATATTAAAATCACGTTTTTTAAACAAATTATAACCCCACTTTTGTGACAATATTATAATAAAGTTGTGAAAAAATTAAATCGGGTTGTGCCAATATTATAATAAAATTTTTGCGACAATAAAAACGACCACGTTTTTGACTTTTAATTATTCAATGTTGCAGGGGGCCCAAATGCACCGGGCTATAGAACGCAACTCAGGGCCCGACTGCCCCCGGGGGACATAGTTCAGGTGGCGACCCCCGCTCCAAAAAGGGCCCCGGGGAAAATTGATGGATTTCCCCAGAAAAAAAAAAAAAATTAAAATGTTTGGGGGCATTTTATAAATTTTTATCTTAGAAATGAAATCATGAAAATTTTAAAAATTAACTTCAAAATTTTAGGGAACTAAAAACTAAACACTCTTTTTAATACCCTTTTAACAGGTGAACTGTGAAAAACCTTTTTATTTAATACGTGTTTTAAAAAGTTTTTTTAAATTTAGAAATATTTTAAAATGTTGGGGGATAATTTAAAATCGTACTTACTGTATGTTTCCAAAGTAAATAAGTACTGGTATTGAAACTAACTGTTTTAAATTAGTCAATTAAGTATTGAAATTAAAAGCAAAATATTTTTTTTAAAAGGGTAATTTTTACTACAAATTTCCATAAAAACATAAAATTATTAAAAGGGAATCATAAACTTTAAAAACCCTTTATGTTTTTTTCAATGGGAAAAATTTGTAAACACAAAAATTATTAATTTTAAAAAAACCCGTTTTTTAAAATTTTTTAAAAAAACCTATCTGCTTAAACAAAAAATAAAAATAAAAATTTAAATTTTAAAAAATCACAACATAAACTGGGTTGTGGGGGCAAAAATAAAAAATCACAAAGGGGAGTTTTTAATTGAAAAAATTAAACGTTTCCCCCCCAGTTTTTAAAAAATTTAAACAAGGTATAATTTTTTTCACAAACTCAAATTTTTCAGAAACATAATATATTTTCCCTTTTATACTAGTCAATTTTAAATATTGGATTAAAATCAGAAAATTATAGTGGTTTTTTTACTACTAATTTTCATAGAACAAATTATAAAAAGAGAAAACAAAAAACTCAAAACCATTTTTTTAATTTTTTATCGGTAAATTTATAAACAAAATTTTATTAAATTAAAAATAAAAATTTAAAAATAAAAACTTTAAAATAATTAACAACCTTTTTAATACAAATATAAATATATTATAAAATATATAAAAAAATATAAATTTTATATAAAATATTATATAAAAAAAAACAATTTGTTTAATTTTTGTTTTAATTATTACTTTCCCTATATTATTTATATATAATTTTATAAAAAAAACTTATCTGCTCAACCCAAAAAAAAACAAAAAAGTTAAAATTATAAATTACAACCCCAAAAAATGCTTAAAGTAAAACAACAATAAAAAAGATGGCAGTTTTTATTTGAAAAATTAAACCTTTTCCCTCTCCATTTTATAAGAAGGGTTTAATTTTTCCCCGAGCCTAAAAAAAACCAGAAAAAAAAAAATTTGAATTGAAAAAAACCCAAATTAAATTTTAACCCCCCAAAATTTAAAGGGTTTTAGCAAGATTTGGAAAAAATATGCAAAGGGGTGTTTTTAAAATGGGAAACCCGAAAAAATGGTTGGAGATGGGGGGATAACTAATGATGTCCCCTTTCCCCACCCTTTTTTAAAAAATTTGCCCTAACCTAGGGGACCTTTTGGGAGTTTTAAAGTGTCGAAGGGGGGCTCGGTATTTTATAAACCCTTTACTGTTTAAAAAAAATGGCCTAATTAAATTTTGGTTTAAATTTTGCTTCTAGCTTTTGGGTGTAAAAGGTTTGGGGTTTAAAAATTTTAAGGGTAGTCGGTGTCAGTGTAAGCTTTCTTTTGGGGAGCCCAATGTTTTAGTCCGGGGATTTGTTTTCTTTTTAAAGTTTTTTTTAAAGGGAGTGCTAGGCACTTTTCTTTTAAAACCCATAAATTTTGGAGGAATTAAAATTTGAATTAAAAAATCAAAAGATTTCTGATATCCGAAATGACATATTCAAACCCAAACTAACTGATGAAAGCCTTAACGGCGAAAGGCCCCTTTTGAAAAAAAATGTGGAAGAATAAAAAAAATTTTTTTTGTATTAAAAATTTTAACAAACATTAAAAACGTGTTAGTTTTTAGTAATTTTTAAATTTAATTTTTTAAACACTATAACTTTACAATCCCTTTAACTAAGATTTTAAAATTTAAAAAATTATGGGTTTTTTCCCCACTTTGGGGGAAAAAACTTTTTAAATTTTTAAAAATTTTTTTGCCAAAAATTTTAAACTCTAAGCACAACGGTAAATATTTTAACGGAATATAAAATTTTTTTTAATAAATAAATTTTTTTTAAAAAAAAATTTCAACGGGAAAAGGGCAATACCAAGTCCATTCAACCCCCACTTTTAAACATTTTTTAGACAAAAAGGGTGGCAGGGGGGAATTTTTAAAATTTTTCACCAATTTGAAATTTTGATATACCATGATCCCTTCTTCCTATTAAAACATCTTTTTAAAAAGCTTAAAAAATTTTTTTTGGGGGTTTCTTCTTGTGTTTTAACATTCTACACAAAAAAAATTTTTTGGCAAAATTAATACACCATTTATGACAAATACAAAATAACATACATGCATACCAAAAAAATTTAAAAAGAAGAACCTAATGACAAATTCAAGAAAAGGGGAAAAAGTTTGAAAGGTTTTTTTGGGAAAAAATGTAATTTTTTCGTTTTAATTTGGCTTCAAATATGTTTTTTTTCCCTAAAAATTTAAAGCATTGAAAAACTAGAAGGGCTTTTTTAAAATTTTATTTTTTTTTTTGCTGTTTCAAGTTTAAAAAAAAAAGTTAACCGATTTTAAACATGTAAAATTTTTTTTAAAACTTTTTTGCTGAACAGTAAATTTACCACATTATATTCTTTTTTAAATATTTCCCCCTAAAATAAAAGATTTTACGTTTTTAAATTACGTCGATATAAAAATTTAAAGGGGTAACAAAAACTTAAAACCCTTTTTGTTTAAAAAATTTTTTTTAATTTTTTTTTCTATTTCCCGCATGGGATCCCCAAAGCAGATATTGTTAACCCGATTTGTGAGGTCCAAAATACAGGGAATCCCCCCCCCCCCCCCCTTTGGGTTTAAAAACGCCCAAAATTTAAACCCATTTTTAAAATCGTATCCATTCACAAAATTGTATATGTTTTATGCTTTTCATAATTTAAAAATTATTTAAAAGGTTAAAAGCTTTTTTTTTACCTAACATATAAATATACGTATTTTTAAGGGAAAAATTTACCCCTTTTCCCTTTTTTTTTTCGATATCTAATTCTTTTTAAATGGTTCAAAGCATGTCCATTCCCGGGAATTAAGCATTAAATCACTCTGTTTATGTATTTTTTATATCGGGAAAATAATAGTTTTTATCATAAAGTTTTTTTTTCTTTTTAAAAATTTTTAATAGATAAACCATTAAAATTTTTTTATTTTTGTGTGGGTAGGTTTTTTAAAAATGTAAACCCAAAATTGTAGTTCAACGTAATTGTTTTTTTTACTAAATTGAAAAAAAGAACATGTCGTTTATATTGACTTATAAATTTAAAATTCAAGATTTTTTAACAGAAATAGTTTTTCCCCGAAAAATTTAAACTTAAGTGAATTAAAAAAAGTAATTTCAAATTTTATAGTTTTAAAAACATTATATTTCCCCTTTTAACGATCCATAGATTTAAACCCAACGAAGCTACACTCAAAAAAGCAAGAGGGTGTAAAAAAACCCTTTTACGTTTTAAAAAAATTAAAAATGAGCCTTTTAATTTAAGTTTTTAAAAATTAAAAATGTTGTTAATATAATATATAAAAATAAATATATAAATATTTTAAAAATAAAATATATATATATTATTAATATTTTTCTGTGTAAAAAAAATATAAAACACAATCAAAAAATCTACAAGAACAAATAGGAATTAAATTTTAATTTTTTAAGAAGTTTAAATTAAAAAATATTGTCCCCAAAAAACAATTAAGTGGGGTAAAATTTTTAAAGGGCATGAAAATACGTGAAACGTTTTAACAACAAATTTCCCTTCCAAATTAAATGTAACACGTAAAATTTAGCACATGAAAAAAAAATCCCCTCAGCCAAATTCAAAAATGAAAAAATTTCTTTTTAGGAAAAAAGGGGATATCATAAAAAGCCTTTTTATGTTTTACCCCCAAACCCTTTGGGAAAGGGACAGGTTTTCAGTAATTTTAAAATAAACCAAAAATTTTACAACGGTAACTCAAAAATTTTAAAATTTGTAAAAGTGGGAAGATTTTTATTTCATCATTAAAGTTTTCATAATAAACATATTAAATCATAAAATCTTTCGTTTTAAATGGGCTTTTTCCCAAATGGGAAAGGGAAAGGGAAAAAAGAAATGGTTACTTTTTTTTTAAAAAACGGGAAGGGGTAAATTTTTAAAATAATTTTGTTGTCAAAAAAATAAAGTGTATTGTAGAAAAATAAAGGTATTTACCTCCTCCCAAAAACATGGGCGTTTAATTTATGTCTAAAAAACAATACATTATATGTTAAAATTATAAAAGATTTGGAAATTTTCATAACGTTTGCGGAAAACAGGAGACAATACCCTTTGCAGAATTTAACCTAAGAAAAAAGTCTTTTTGTTTTAAAAAACAAAAACCATTAGGTTTTTTTTTCATTTTTCTAAGTCATTTTTTAAAAAAAGCTTTTTCTGATCGCATGGGAATGCACGTTTTTCCGGGTTGTTTTAAAATTTTTAATTTCCCTATTTCCAAATTTGATCTTTTACAAACGCTAAAAATTTCTTTTTTTTTAAAACTATAGCAAAAGTACAAATTGGATTTAGGCTTAATCATCAAAACCCAAAAAACCCCTACGGGGGGGGAGGAGGAAAAGGGGGAAAAGATGGCCACAATTTTCAGTGTATATTAATGTAGAAAAAAGAAAAAAAATAACTATTTCTCCCAGTAATTTTTTATTATTTGTTCTTTTTTTAAAAAAATTCTTTTCTTCAGAATACATTTTTAGGGAAAATTTTAAAAACTGTAAGACTTTTTTAAGAAAAACTGAGCGTTTTATCTAAAAAAAGCAATGAATTTTACCCTTTTTTCAAAAAAAACAAAACTTTTTCCCTTTCACTTTACAAAAAAGTTATGGCAAATTTGGGAGAGTTTTCCCCTGACTTGGGTTTAAAAAGAGGGGCCATTAATAAAACATCGATAGCAAAAACCCAACAAAATGCTTTCCCTTTATCCCCAAAAAAAACCTTCCCCGGGAAAAATCCTCTAAATTTAATTCAAAATTCAAGATGATCCAAGTCAATAAATTTGAGTTAACGCCCCATTAAATTCCCCTAAAATTAAATTAAAAATATTTTCTTCTGGGAGTTTTTGGGGGTTTTGACACACCCCGAACCCCCCCCCCCGGGGAAAACCCCCAACCCCCCAGTAAAAAGGTTTTTAAAAGCGGAGACATTATTTTTAAAACAATTTCGTCTTCCTCAATATTCTTTAGTTATATTTGGGCATTTCCCTTAAATATCGTGATTTTTCTTTTTTTCCCTATACACGTCAACAAAATAACACATCTTGGCAAAAAAATACATAAAAATTTTTGAGGAAATTTTTTAAACAGCAAATAAAAAATTTGGGAAAATGATGTTACAATTTCGATTTGTAACAAAAACTTATAAAACTAAACAATAACTGTACAAAAATTCACATTCCCGTAACACGACCCGTATCCTTGGGAAATTTTAGGAAACCGGGTTTGTGTTGGGGAAAACTCGGGAAATTTTTACTAATCTCGAAGTAAGTAACCGGAATAAAACGTGAATCTTTTCTTGAAGGCTGTTTACGGGCCAAAAGAGCAAAAGTGGGGCCCGTGGGGAATAGAACAAAGATAAGGGGGAGAGGGGCACAATGGGTCTAGGAACCCAAAGCGTTTTTGGGGGATCAAACCGGGTTGGGCCCCTGAATTTTGCTCGGGGTGAGAAGAAAACCCGGTCCCACACTGGGTGTACTTTTACAGCACACAACACAAACACACACAAAACGACGTGGCTCTGATTTGCTCGTTTGAGCCTAGAAAACCCGGGCCCCCCATCGTGGTAGTTTCTGTCCCCACACACACACACACACACACACACACCCACACACACACACACCCCCACACACCACACACACGGGGGATATGATTTTGGAAACCCATGGCCTAGAACCAGGTCCCACATCTGTGTAATACTGTTTACACACACAAAACACACACACACACACACACCCCACTACACACCACACACCAACACACACAAACCCCACACACACCCCCACACCGAAAAGTGGGGTTTATTGTACTCGTAGGGGCCTAGAACCCGGGTTTCCCCCCATCTGTAGTAGACGTCACACACACAAACACAAGCGCGTTTCCACACACACACGGAAAGTGGGGTATGAAAGGGACTCGTATGAGCCCAGGGAGAGGGGGGGTTTTTTGGGAGGGGCCCGGTTTTTAGAATCCAAAACTCCCAAACCCCCTCAAAGGGTCCATAAAACAAGCCCCCACGCCAAATTTAAAAGGGGAACCCCTTTTAAAATACCCAAAAAATCCTACTAAAATCGTGCAACATCTAAAACGCATTCAAAAATGTATTTAATTTTTTTTTAAAAAAAGCATATTTTTTTTTTTTTTCTAAAGTGCTCTAATTTGATAACCAATTCATAAAAATAAAATTTAAAATCTCTAATTAAATTTTTTCCTGAGCTCCCGCCAAGCCTATCACTTTAGAGGGGGGAAAAACTCATTTTCCGTCGTTTTTTCCGAACGATACAGGTTAGGTTAGGTTAGGTTGGGTTTTGGGTTTGTTTGGGGTTGGGGGTTTGGGGTTTGGGTTGGGGTTTGGTTAGGTTTTGGGGTTTGGTTTTTGGTTTGGTTAAAGGGTTTGGTTTTGGGGTTTGGGTTTCCCAGGGAAAAAATCCGAAAAAAGGGAAATGACACACAGACTTTAAAAATTTTGCTTGAAAAAGTAATTTTTCCCAAGGAGCACTTGGGTTCGTTTTTGTACATTGACACTAAATGGATTTTAGCTTAGCGTTACGAACATTTTTTCAATCGTATTATGGCCAACCACGATAGCAAACGAGAGAAAAACCCGAATAATTAAATCCCATAAACATAAATCAGTACACTTTAAAAAATTTTTGTTTACAAAGTTAAAAAACCCGGGAGCCTGACAATCCTAACACATCCAATATAGTTTTTTTTGTTGTATGATGAAAAGACCTTTTTTTTAACACTGGTATGAAAAACCCCATTTGAAAGTAAAATCAAAGGGGGCAAATTATTTCCCTGAATGACTACAACTTCAAAAAATTGAAATTTTGAATGGGAAAATTTCATTTGTAACATGGGGAAAAAAAGAGTTTTTATGATGGTGGGGGTGTTCAACCCTTGAATTTTTCTCCCAAATTCCCCCTTTTTGGGTTTGGGCCCTTTTTGAAAATCTCCCTTTTCCTTATTTATTTACTGTCGTTCCACCGTCCATAAATTTAAAAGAGGCCCATGGAAATTTTAAAATTTTTGCAAAAAACCTCAGAAAAGCCGTTTCCGAGACGTTGTGTGGGGAACTCCTACCCTCGTAAAATTTAAAAATAAATACTAAAAAACCAAATAAAATTAAAACCCCTTTTTTAAAGCATTTAAAGTTCTATTCTTGAAACTTTTTAAAGATTAGAACAAACAAACAGACCTTTTATTCAATGGTAGGGGCGCCCATTACATCAAATTTTATTCCTATCTCATAAAATAAACGGGGTACAACAAAATTTATAATTGCAATTTTTAAAATTTTGACTCTAAACAAAAACGTTTTTCATGACTTTAAAAAATTTTTTTGAACCCAAATTTAATTTTAAACCCTAAAAATAAACGAATTGTATCCCAAAATGCATTTAACTCCCCTTCCGGGTTTTACCCGAGAAAACTTTTGGTTTAAAGTCCAATTTTTCCCCAAACCAATCGACCAGTGACCAAAGCAATAAGCTGAGGCGACAAATTTAAAAACCCAAATAATTGAAACTGGGCCGAGCAAAAGACACAGAGCCTCTCCGGCAATTTGTTTAGTTTTTCAAATTCAAGCCCCCGCGGCCATGGGCCGGGTGGGCCCTGGCCACTGAAAAGGGGTTTTTTTGTAGGAACAGCCGAAAAAATTTGGGGAAATTTTTCATTTTTCAATTCACACCCCCGCCATTGGCCCCCCTTCCGTGGCCACGATTTTTGTTTATAGTATGAACAGCCGATAAATTTTAGGGGAAAAATTTTCAGTTAAAAAAATTCAACACCCGGGGCCATGCCGCTGCCGCCCGGGGGCTACTGGGTTTGGGGTTTAAGAAAATGAACCCGCCGATAATTGTTGGGCCCAAATTTTTCAGTTTTTCAATTCAGCCCCCCCCGTCATGCCGCTTTCCTTTACCACTGATTTGTGTTTTATAGTAAGGGAAAAAACCCAATAATTGTTTGGGGGAATTTTTTCATTTAAAAATTCAGCACCGCGTCATGCCCCTGCCCCTGGGCCAATGAATTTTTGTTTATAGTATGAACAGCCGATAATTGTTTGGGGAATTTTTCCCGTTTCAATTCAGCACCGCCCAGCCCCGCAATTTAACCACTGATTTGTGGTTTTTATAGAAAAACACCCATAATTGTTGGGGAATTTGCAGTTACAAAATTTTAGCAACGTTCCATGCTACGCCGTTGCCACTGAATTTTTTTTTTATAGTAAAGAAAACCCGATAAAATTGGTTTTGGCAATTTGTAAAATTCCCAATTTTTAGCACCGTGCCCCTACCCCTGCCGTGGCCACTAATTTGTGTTTAAAAGTAATGAAAAAGCCGATAATTGTTGGGCAATTTGTAAGGGGTTTTTAAAAAAAAATTTTTAGCACCGGGGCCAAGCCTCTCCGGGGGCCACTGATTTGTGTTTTTTTATATTTGTGAAAAAGCCGTAATTGTTTTGGGCCCAAATTTTTAAAATTACAATTCAGCACCTTGGCCCTGCCCCCCTGCCGTGGCCACTGATTTGTGTTTTTTAGTAGTGAACACGATAATTGTAGGGGAATTTGTAAGTTACAATTCAAACACCGTGCCAAGCCTCTGCCGTGGTCACTGATTTTTGTTTTATAGTAGTGAACAGCCTGATAATTGTAGGCAATTTTTTAAGTTAAAAATTTAGCACCGTGCCATGGGGTTTTGCCGTGGCCACTGAATTTTTTGTTTAAAAGTAGTGAACAGGGGCCCATTAATTTTTTGGGGGGAATTTTAAGTTTCAATTCAGCACCGTGCCCTGCCTTTTGCCGTGGCCCCTGATTTTGTTTTTTTTATGTGAAAAGCTGATAATTTTTTGGGCAATTTTTTCAGTTACAAAAGGCCCGGGGCCATTTCCGCGCCCGGGGTGACCACTGATTTGTGTTTATAGTGTGAACAGCCGATTTAAATTGTTTTGGGGAAAAATTTTTCAGTTTTCAATTTTAGCACCGCGCCATGCCGCTCATTAGCCACTGATTTGTGTTTTTTAGTAGAGAACAGCCCATAATTGTTGGTAATTTTTTCAATTAAAAATTCAGCAACGTTCCATGCACTGCCCTTTGGGCCCCTGATTTGTGTTTTATAGTAGTGAAACACCCGATTAAAATTGGGGTTGGGGGAATTTTGGGAAGTTACAATTCAGCACCGGGGCCATACCTCTGCCGTGGGGCCCCTAAATTTTTGTTTTTTAGTAGTGAACACCGATAATTTTTTTGGGCAATTTGTAAGTTACAATTCAGCACCCCTGCCCCGCCCCCCTTTCCCTGGCCACTGATTTGTGTTTATAGTAGTGGAAACCCCTAATTTTTGGGCAATTTTGGGAAGTTTCAATTCAGGGACCCTGCCCTTGGGCCCCTGCCCGGGGCCCCTGAATTTTTTTTTAAAAGTGGGAACAGCTGAAAAATTGTAGGGCAAATTTGTAAGTTTTCAATTCAGCACCGTGCCATGCCTCGCCGTGGCACTGATTTGTGTTTATAGTAATTTAACAGCTGAAATTGTAGGGGAATTTGTAAGTTACAATTCCACACCGTGCCTGCCTCTCCGTAGCCACTGATTTGGTTTATTTGTGAACAGCCGATAAATTTTTGGGCAATTTTGAGTTACAATTCAGCACCGTGCCAAAGCCTCGCCCTTGGGCCCTTTGAAATTTTGTTTTATAAAGTGAACAGCTATAAATTTGGGTTGGGGGAATTTGGGCATTTTCAATTCAGCAAACCGGGGGCCATGCCCCCTGCCGGGCCACTGATTTTGTTTAAAAATAGTGAACAGCGGGAAAAAATAGGGCAATTTGTAATTACAATTTAGCACCCTGCCATGCCCTTTTGCCGTGGCCACTGATTTGTGGTTTTTTAGTAGTGAACAACCGAAAATTGTTGGCAATTTTAAGTTACCCAAATTTAAACACCGTACCCATGCCTCCGCCGTGGCCACTGATTTTGTTTATAGTATAACAGCCCCCTAAATTTTGGCAAAAATTTTTAAGTTACAATTCGCACCGTGCCCTGCCTCTGCCGTGGCCAAATGATTTTGTTTTTAAGGGTATTTAAAAAGGGCCCATTTAAATTTTTGGGGAATTTTTTAAGTTACAATTCAGCACCCTGCCATGCCTCGCCCTGGCCACTGATTTGGTTTAAATATTTAACCCCTGATAATTGATAGGCAAAATTTTTAAGTTACAAAATTTAGCACCGGCCATGCCTCTGCCGTTTGGGCCTGATTTGTGTTTAAGTATGAACACTGATTAAATTTTAAGGGGGAATTTTTTAATTTCAAATTTAGCAAAGGTCCATGCCTCTGCCGTGGGCCCCTGATTTTTGTTTTTTAAAATAAATGAAAAAGCCGATAATTGTTTGGGGAATTTTAAGTTTTCCCAAATTTGCACCGTGCCATGCCCCTGCCCCGGGGAAATTATTTGTTTTTTATAGTAGGAACAGCTGATAATTGGTTTTGGGCAATTTTTTCATTAAAATTCAGCACCCGGGGCCAAGCCACTGCCGTGGCCCCGATTTGTGTTTAAAAGTAAATGAACACGTAATTGTTGGGGAATTTTGTAAGTTACAATTCAAACACCGGCCATGCCTCTTCCGTGGCCATTGATTTTGTGTTTATGGGAAATGAACCCGCTGATAAATGTTGGGCCAATTTGTTTAAATTTTCAATTCCCGCACCCGGGGCCATGCCTCTGGGCCCTGGCCACTGATTTGTGTTTTATAGTAGTAAACAGCCCGATAATTGTAGGGCAATTTTGAAAATTACCCAAATTTAGCACCGTGCCATGCTTCTGCCGTTGGGCCCCCGATTTTTGGGTTTTTTTGTAGTGAACCCGATAATTGTTGGGCAAAAATTTTTAAGTTTCAATTCAGCACCCCTGCCATGCCCCGGCCCTGGCCACTGAATTTTTGTTTTTTAGAGTGAACACCGATAAAGTTGGGCAATTTGTTTATTTTCAATTTAGCCCCGGGGCCATGCCACTGCCCTGGCCCCCTGATTTTTGTTTATAGTAGTGAACAACCCGATAATTGTTGGGGAATTTGTAAGTTTTCAAAACAAACACCGTGCCATGCCTCTTCCGTGGCCAATTTATTTTTTGTTTTTAGTAGTGGAAAAAGCTGAAAAAATTTTTTTGGTCAAATTTGGGAAATTACAATTCAGCCCGTGCCCGGGCCCCTGCCGTGGGCCCCTGATTTTGGGGTTTATAGTAGTGAACAGCTGATAATTGTTGGGCAATTTGGTTTAGTTTTCAATTCACCCCGCGCCATGCCTCTTTCCCTGGGCCCCTGGGTTTTGGGGTTTATAGTAGTGAACAGCCGAAAATTGGGTTGGGGAATTTTTTAAGGGTTTCAATTCACACCGTGCCATGGGCCCCCCCTTTCCCTGGCCATTGATTTGTGTTTAATAAGTGAAAAAGCTGTAATTTGTTGGGCAATTTGTAAGTTACAATTCACACCTGCCATGCCTCTGCCCCTGGCCCACTGAATTTTTGGGTTTAAAAGTAGTGAACCCCTGATAATTGGGAGGGCAATTTTTTAAGTTAAATTCAGCACCGTGCCCTGCTTCTGCCCTGGGCCCCGATTTGTGTTTTTAGTAGTTTAACAGCCGAAAATTGTTGGGCAAATTTTTAAAATTTACAATTTCCCCACCGGGGCCATGCCCCTGCCGTGGCCAAAGGGAATTTTTGTTTATATAGTGAACAGCTGATAATTGGATGGGCCAAATTTTTCCCGTTTCAATTTAGCACCTCCCCCCAGCCACTGCCGTGGCCACTGATTTGTGTTTATATTTGTGAACAGGGTGATAATTGTTGGGCAAATTTTTAATTTTCAATTCAGCACCGTGCCCCTGCCCTCTTCCGTGGCCCTTTTATTTTGGGGTTTATAGTAGTTTAACACTAAATTGTTGGGGCCCAAATTTTTAAGTTTTCAATTTTAGCACCGTGCCATGCCCCCTGCCGTGGGGCCCCGATTTTTGTTTATAGTAGTGAACAGCTGGGTAATTGTTGGGCAAATTTTTCAGTTTTTCAAATTTTTGCACCCGGCCAGCCACTGCCGTGGCCACTGATTTTGTGTTTTTTAGTAGTGAACACTGATAATTTTTTTGGGGAATTTGTAAGTTACAATTCAGCACCGTGCCATGCCTCTCCCTGGCCATTTATTTGTGTTTATAGAATGAACACTGATAATTTTGGGCAATTTGTAAAATTTCAAATTTAGCACCCGGGCCAGCCCTGCCCTGGCCACTGATTTTGGTTTTTAGTAGTGAACAGCTGATAATTTTTTGGGCAATTTGAAGTTACAATTCAGCACCGTCCAGCTTTTCCCTGGGCCCCTGATTTTGTTTTATAGAAAGGGAAAAGCCCGATAATTGTTGGGCAATTTTAAATTAAATTTAGCCCTGCCATGCCTCTGCCTGGCCATGATTTGTGTTTTAAAATATGAAAAGCCGATAATTTTTTTGGGGGGAAATTTGAAGTTACAATTCAGCACCGGCCATGCCTCTGCCGGGCCATGATTTGTGTTTATAGTATGAAAAAGCCGATAATTGTTGGGCAATTTTAAGTTACAATTCAGCACCGTGCCCTGCCTCTGCCGTGGCCACTGATTTGTGTTTATAGTATGAACAGCGATAATTGTAGGCAATTGTAAGTTAAACACACCGTGCCATGCCTCTGCCCCTGGCCCTTTTATTGTGTTTATGTAGGAACAAAAAAGG
>NW_025786986.1:0-14975 GCF_021130785.1 Homalodisca vitripennis
CACAATAATGGACCGCCGGCATTATCGTAAAGTTCGTAAGGAGACTGGATGCAGAGGAACTGTTAAGAAAATGGCGTGTAAAGAGAGATTTTTCGACACGCCACATGAACATGCCATCGGATACCACAGTCTACATTAATGAATCACTATGTCCAACAATGAGGATCCTACATGCCCGGGTTCGAGAGTTAAAGCGTGAGAGAGGCTTGAAGTATGTCTGGGTGCGAGGTGGAAAGATTTTTGTTAGAAAGGAGGAAAACGCTTCAGTGATAGTGATTGGTTGCCAGGCTGACCTTGAAAAGTTATAAATTTAAAAAGGTAGGCCTATTCTCTATATGTTTTCCTTTATATTAGATCAATTTTTTAGGGTGTGGTATTTATGTTGTAATTTTTTTGTGTATGTATATATGGATGAGGAGCTTAAATTGGTTCAAAGTGCAATGCTGTTAGTGTCAGGTTGTATTTTTTATTCTCTATAGTAGGCCTACTGTAATATTGTATCATGTTTTAGCTTTTATGTATGTAGATAAAAATTTATGAAAGTCAAATCTGAAAGATGTATCTAATAGTAGTAAAAAACTGTTTTAATTATTGCGAATCAAAATATCAGAAGTCTAAGATGTAATTTTAATAAATTTGTTAGTGAGCTGTCTGTATGTGAAAGAATTCCTGACTTGATTGTTCTGACTGAAATATGGATAACTAGCAGAGAAATAAGTTTTTTATCAGATAAATAATTATAAATTAGTAACAAATTGTAATGATGATAGTAGGGGAAAGGAATAGCTGTTTATTGCCATTTAAAAATGATAACAATAATTGATGTTTTTATTGAAAAATGTAATACTGCTGATGTTATTCGAATTGATTTCGAAGCAATCAATTGTAAATTTAATATTCTTGTACTATACAAATATCACCAGTTTTTAGAAATTGGATTTTGTAGATGAATTTCAATCTTACTTAGAAAATAACCAAACTTTTAAAAGTGCAAGAAATTGTATAATTGCTGGTGACATGAATATTAATCTGTTGGCTAATGATATAAATGATTTGGCCTGATAAGTATAAGTTGTGCCTAGCAAGTAATGGTTTCAGCTCCTTTATAAATGAACCAACTTGGATTGCAGGTGCAGGTGTTACATGTTTGGACCACATGTTCTTCAGGGAAAGGATGTCAGTCTTGATATGATTGGATCAGTAGTTATTGATGATCAGATAACAGATCGCTGTATGTCTGTTGTCTGATTTCAGGCACAATTGAAGGAGCAAACTTCTTAATGTCTCTACTCATTCATTGATTATAATAAATTAAATAATTTACTTGAAGGGCAGGATTGGTCAACATTGTTTTGTTCATGTGACACCAATTATGCGTTTGATCTATTTACATCTACTTTGTGTGGGCTTATTGAAAAAAGTAAAACTATTCATAATAGAGAAATTTAAGTTAAAAAACTAAAATGCTGGATTACTGAGTCAATATGTAATCGAATAAACAAAAGAAATCAACTATATAAAAAAATGCAAACTTCACCCTCATAGTGTTAAGCTTTATAAAATACTATGTAAAATATAGGAACAAGTTAAATTCAGAGATAAGAGAACTTAATCATGATTATTATAGAAAGTTTGTTTAAGGACTGTGCAGGAGATGCTAAGAAAACTTGGTCAGTAATAAACAATTTTACGGGTATAAATAGTAATAAAAATAATACAAATTTTTATTTGAATGTGAATAATGTTCTCATTAAAGATAAGCTACAGATTGCAAACGCCTTTAATAACTATTTTATTTCTGTTGTTGATAAGTTAAATCAGCACGAAAAAAAAAAACATGACAGCTTTTATAAACTGGAATCAGGAAAATTGTTTAATAGTAATCAACAGGGGCAGTCTATGTTAGTTGATTATGTGTCTGAAGAGGAAGTGGCTAGTATAATTAACAATCTAAAAAAAGTAACATTACAGGGGCTGATGGAATAAGTTCTGTGCTTGTTAAAAAATTTGCTCAAACATAAAAAAAATTCTTGCATTTATTATAAATTTAAGTCTGTCTACAGGAGTTTCCCCTGATGCATTAAAAACAGCCATAGTGATTCCTGTCTTAAAAAAGAGGCAAAGCAAGACTAAAGTAATTATCGTCCAATTTCGTTGTTAAGCACTTTTCAAAAATCTTTGAGAAAGCTATTAAAAAAGATTGTTAAGGTTTCTGGAAAAAACGAGTATCTTTAGCAAAAACCAATTTATTTTCCAAGGGGGTATAAGCACAGAGACTGCATTATTGCATTTTATGAATAATGTTACAAATAACATCAATTTGGGTCAAAAAGTTATTTGTTTCATTTTGGACATAAAGAAAGCGTTTGATTGTGTGAATCATGATATACTGTTAGATAAATGATATAAGTATGGTTTTCGGCGCCTGTCTATAAATTGCTGTACTTAATAATTTTCTACAATTTCTACTTTAAATATAGCACAATATAAAACATTTCTGATGTGTCCAGGAAGACCATTACAACTGATGTGGGCTGGAATACGCGATGCCCCTCCTCTCTAAAAACAATTAGATGAAGGAAAAAGTTATTTAATACTTTTTGATGGCCTGCTATTTCAACCTCCAACCAAACTATTACTGCTGATGGTTAGTTTCTTTCACTATCGATTTCAAGTAAAACCATCTTGTGTACAGGTACAATGCTAATTGACTCTCGTCTTCTGAGATTCCCACCAAATGACTGAATAGCTCTGGGGTACTCTGTAGTGGTTTTGTGTTAAAAGGTAATCTAGAAAATAGGAGAACCTGCTTATCTGTATCCCTATTATTTTAAGGTTAAAACAAATTATACTGAATGTTTAATAAAAAAATTTTTTTGTTTTTTATTATGATGACCCTAAATAGTCTCGAACTCATAAGATTTAAGTAGATACTGGTGGAAATTAAAACTGCACCCTTTTAGAAATATTCAGGTTTATTAAATCAATTCAAATGTAAATTATTAACCTTGTATTCCACCAAAACAATGTTTTGAACAATAGGTTAAAATTACTACTTTCCTTAGCAAGGCACTTTCGATTTAATATTGGCTCACTGTCCTCTAAATACGTGAGTATAAAATATAAAAAATAAAATAATAATCTTGAATAAATCTGAATGAAATAAATTAAATAGGCTTCTTCTCAAAACTAATAAAATAATAATAATAAACTTCTTTCAAACTAAATTTTCAAACAAAACTAAACAGTTCTCAACAGGAATTTTTCACAAGTTCCTACAGGATATGGTGCAGCACCTGCAGCTCTTAATTTTTACTACAATCCTTAGAATTTTCAATTAAATTTTACGTTCGACTTTAATAAATTACTCCTTTACAATTCATATATATATATATATTATAGTCCTCACTCAACAGAATTTGATCGTTAATTTCAAAGTTTTCAATTCCAATTTTAAATTATTTCACTTCTTAATTTTGCAAATTTCAAATTTAGAAAAATTTAATAATTCAGTCAAAGTACTTAGCTCTTTGGTCGTGAAGGTCTTGGAGTTCGGTATTAATATAATTTATACCGACGGATCCTACGCCCGACACTAGTTTTAAACTCGCACTAAAATGACTTTACTCTCTCGCTTCTCAACTCGGAATGGTAGCAGAGCGTGGTTTCTCGGCCTGCACCGACTACGCTCCTGTTCCTGCAGGCCTGTTTAAATCTCTCTCAACGCAGGTTCGCCCCCCTAACAAAAGATTGAGTCCACTGTAAACTATTGTTTAGCATTCACTGCCATCAAGTCAGGTCTTGACCAGCTTCCAAGCGCTTGAACTTCCTTGTGCCTGCCGCTTGGATTACAATCATAAATTTACCTTTTTTATTCCCCTATCTATTTTACAATATCTATAATAAGTTTTTTGTCCTTTTTTTGCTAATATTTTTAACTTTGGAAATTTTTAGTATTAAATTTTTATTGTTATTTAAAGTATACCATGTAATTGGTATACACTCACCCCCCCCCCTTAAAGCGCTTGGTATCTGCCAAGTTTTATAACTTAAATCTAAGTATTTATCTCACATCCTTTAGAAATTGTATTACACCTAGCCTTAACATGCATCATAAGAAATCTACAAACTCTTTTTTTTTATTTATAATATTTGTTTTAATTTATTTTGGATAAAATAGTTGTAGGAAAAATAAAAAAAATGAGGGGGGGCAGCATACTAGTTGTCAAGTTATTTTTACCAAGCGTTAATGATTATAAAATTCTTTTTAAAAGAGTCCATACATTTTCAGATTTTTTTTGAATACTTAAACAATTAAGTTCCCCAATAGAAACCATTGACCTAAACTTTGGCAAATATTAAGAGTCCCAATTGCCACCTACCTTTTTACAATTCTAAGTCCTTACCACAAAGATAGTCCATCCAGATATTCCTTTCACAATGGGTTTCGACCAACGGGAAAGACGGGTTGATTGTAGTTCTGGGATGGTTTAATTGCAGGTGCCGGTTCTGATATCAGTTGGGTCGTCC
Organism: Homalodisca vitripennis; assembly: GCF_021130785.1. NCBI lineage: Eukaryota > Metazoa > Arthropoda > Insecta > Hemiptera > Cicadellidae > Homalodisca > Homalodisca vitripennis. Next base: position 4,531 of record NW_025786986.1, read on the forward strand.
TTGGAACCTTCGACCCTGCACGACTGTGTGTCCTTGGCTCGCCCATTCACTGGTTGACACAGCTTCATATAGAATTAAAACATATCCCCATGACGGGGAGGCTGTCAGTTCTTTATTTTATTAATTTTTACCTATACCATTGTTTAATTCAATAGACTTAACAGTCTTTTTTTTTGTTCCCCTCTTCCTTGGCAGTAAATTTGTATCAGACTAACAAGTTTAAATTAATATTCCAACAGTCGTGTTAGTTATTAATTTACATAAAAACATAAATAAACACATCGGTTAATAACATTTAATTACGGACCATGAGGATCAGTTCGGATTTCGATGCATTATTCAGAAAAAAATAAAATATTGAATTGTTTTAATTACAATCCCTCCTCTCCCAAACCATGTAGTTTTCATCGACAACTGTTTACTTCCACCTGTGCCCTTTTATTCCAAAATTATAAACTTTTTATTCCTCTTGAGGTTTCTTAATGTTTAAAAAATTCATGTTACAAGATTACAATTCATGTTAATATTTACAATTTTACAGGGCTGTAGAATTTTCCTCCAATTGTTCAATATATTTTAATTTTAAACTTCCTTGTCACTGAAATTTCCTCAAATCAAACATACATACATACAGCGTACATCTAATATAGATTTTCTTCATTCTTACAACTTATTTAATCATAATTTTTATTCAGTTCCTTTTTAAAATTTTTTTTTTTGTTAATTCAAATTATTTACACCCTTGGTAATTTTTTTTGTTTTGTTATATTCAAACATGCATTCTTCTTTCCTCAGTGGGTTTCACATCCTGCAAGTGTTATTCTACGGGAAACTCATTCAATACTTTTTAAATTCTGAACTACGTATGAGTTGGAGCTAATAATAGAAATTATTCTGAATGGTCCTTCAATATTTCAGATCTAGCTTATATCGCTAGATTTGTAATTCTACAATAGAACTACATCATACAATTTTTAATTGCCTAGTGATTTCAGTTGTATCGGTTTCTTCTCGAATGTCAGCTCATTTTGTCTTTTTAAATTTTGAATAGCTTCAACCATCTTTTCATTCTTATCTTTGCTCCATTTATCATCACAAATATCTTTAATTTGCTATTTTAGTGACAAACCATCATTTGCTTTGAAACTGAACATTAATTCAATTGGCAGTCGAATTTATGCCTTTCATTGTGACAAGTATTTAGGGCCATTTTGCCACTATGGTACCAAATCCTTGTCCCAATTCATTTTACAGTTAAGATAATTTAAGCTGTCAGAATTTGATTTAAATTTTCGAATTTGCCTTTCACTTTTATTTCCTTGAGGAGGTAGTATAAGGCATAATGGTCCTTTGTGTATGACCAAATCAAACAAAATAATTTTTGAATTCCTCTCTGGAAAAATATGTTTCCATTATCCGTCACGAATTCTTCAGGCAAAAGAAAAAATTTTTGAAAAATATTATTTTCTAATGCATTAATTACATTAAATGTGGTGCATTTCCTGAGTGGCATTATCTAATTATATTTGGGGTTGAAGTCATTTACTGCGATCAGGTTTTGTATTGCATTCGATTGGAAGATGCAGGTAATGGCCCATAAATAGCAATATATAACTTCTGCATTGGACGATGACTGCTCAGATTGCTGTTCAAAGGTCCTTGGTCCCTCCAGTTGCTACTTTTTGCTTTCAAACATACTTCACAAAATTTTACATTATTTTTCACATAATCACTTTAGTTTAGGGTGATAAAACCTTTCATTTATTTTCGGTGTGTGTTTTTAAAATGGCCGAAGTGACAGCCAGACAATGATGTTGTGATAATACTCGTTATACACACCTTGAATAAGTGCTCTGGTAATATAGATCCTTTTAGGATTGTTTTTTATTGTTCACATAAAAATAACACCCCTTTTTCACCACTGTAAACATCACTATTGGTATAGTTCAATACACCCTCCATAATTTTAGTTATATTTACATCCTGCTTCTGATGCGTTTTTTAAGTCCATAAAGCTAAAAGGCAATGTACTTATTCAGATTTATAGGACACTGTTTTCCTACTCTTTATTACTAAGTCCTTATTATTTACAGTTTTATTGTTCCATTTTTTAAAAGAGTATATCGTTCTTCCTTGTCCTTATTCACTAATTTTTTCTAGGTTGATGTAACACACATTGTTGTCAACTTCACTATCTTGAAACAATCTAGATAAATAGTCCGCTACTGGGTTCTGATTTCCTTTAACATGCGTAATTTTTAAAATGGTAGAGACAATATTAAACCTCCACCCAGAGCCCTAATTTTCCTAATTTACCGAAAGTGGGATACGGGGACAATACCCAAGCCTATGCTGAGTTGTCGTTCACTAAGTTCGGAATGGTCTCATTTCTAGGTTATTACGGAAAAACTTATTTATTGAACAGACTACTGCCAAAGAAAAACTTCCTTTTGATAGGTAGTAAGTTTCACCTCACTTTCATTAAATTTCCTCGAATAATAGGCCACTGGTTTTAAATGTCCATAGTCCGCTTCCTGTAAATAATACAGGAACCGAGGGCTGTATCACCTCGCGTAGCATTGGACTGTTAACTCCTTGTTTTGAAGTCAGGGATGGCTAATACGGGGGGACGGGTAATCACTCGTTTCAGTTTATCGAACGATTCCTGGCATTTTTGGTCCCACATAATTTTGGTTCGACTTCTTCCTCAATTCATTGAGTGGATGAGATATTCGCGCATAAATTGGAATAAATTTAGATTAATTACGAGTTCATCCCTTATTGACCCTCGCATTACCTTTTCTTGTCCCGGGGTCTTCGGAGATTCTAATAACGTCCGTGTTACGGTCAGGGTCCATTCTATATAGTGTCTTTGGAAATCAAAATGTTCAGAAATTTAATTTAATTTTAACAAAATTTTACCTTTCTTCCGGATTCACAGTCAGATTATTATTTCTTTAAACACTTCTAACACTTGTTTCAAATGCATATAATGTTCCTCAAATTGTCTTCGAATACACAATAATATCGTACAAAAAGGCGAGAGTGCAAAGTAAATCTCAATTCTCCTAAGATTTTATTCATATTATAGTCGACATTACCCCACTTCCAATTAATTAATCAAAAAGGGTAATTCGTTTTTATAAGCTGTAACTTCCGAATAAGAGTTACCGAGAACGTAATTAACTGCCTGGCTTTCCTTCGCTAAACTTATTTGATTAAAAACTTTTGGTTAAGTTTATTACTGAGTAATTATATTGTTTCCCCTTCAAATGGTTATTATAGGTCGTGCATGGTCGCCTATAGGATAATTCACTCCTTCCAACTTCTTGTTTTAATCCTGGTAATTTAACTACTAGTCTTTCCGATTTTAACATCTTCCTTTACTTTACTAAAAAGGCTGGAATCGAGTACTGAAACACACTTGGTTGAATAATGTCCTGTTCCAATAATTCGTCAATATTTATTATTTATTTTTAATTGTTTAGGTGGATTCAATTGGATATGGTCTAAGTTTTATTACGGGTTCATGATCTTTAACTTTTAATTTATACTCATAATCTAGAGTTTTACCAATTTGGTCGGTTATACCGTTGGAAATTCCTTTATAATTTTTATTATTTCATTGTTGGGCCTCTTAGCATCCTATTTTATAAGTCGTGATTGGTGTTCATACACGCTACTGTAATATTTTGCAACAAATTTTATTCACTTCTCTACATTAAAGTCAAATCGACGAACAATTATTTTTCAAGTATTTTAACAAAACCATGATGTTTTATAAAGTTCGCTCCTAAAATTGCCTTTTGGGAAGATACGCTCGCTCCTTAGGCTAACGCTTACCTCTTCTTGACTGCTCTAACTCTAAGTCCTTCACTATAAGAAATTACACTTTCCAGGGGAACCTATACTATTTTAATTTTTTATATTTTACACACTGCCGATTACGGACATTTTTTTATTTTTTCAGCAACTCTTATATGTCAGGTTAGATAACTGGTAACACTTTACCATTCTTATTCTCTCCTATAATAGTTTATTCAGTCTATCGCTTATTATATTTATACTAACTACCAGTATCTAATAATACATTTAATGAATATATACTTGCCAAAATCTATTTCTAAGCTGGGACAATGAACTGACATTTTCCGAATTTTTCTTTTGCCAAGTATGATTTAATTTAGCAGATAAATTCATGTTGAATTTTCTGTTGGACACAAATTTTAGGTTAACCGGGAAAAGTTCGCCCTTCCTTAACTCATTTGTTCGAAACTTTTCCTACTAACTAGTTTTTTGACTCCTGTGCATTACGGACCTACATATTTCGGGTGTGAATAGCTGGAGTGTGGTTTACAATAGGTCTCCGCTGGGTTACAACAGGTTTCCGGTTTAGATACGGGCACTGATATGCATAATGCACAGGTATATTACATTTATTACAAAGTTATTGTTTCTTGCCCTCGCCCTGATGCTGTTAACCGGTTACATATATAATTCCTAATCACATTAAAATTATTTCCCTGTTTTCCTCACGTTTGGCAGCATAACCTACTATTATTCGCCCTTATACACATCTCATATCAGTTCGGAATATGTTGCTCGGGATTTCCCGATGAACACTTGTTTATTTCTGGTTTCAGGAAATAATTCCCACCTTAATTAATTCTCACAACATTCCCCCTTTCATTTATATTACAACAATGGAAGTACTTCTACTGATTCCTTAATGTCTAGAATGTAGTTGGATAAGCTTTCATTATATCTTTGGGGAACGGTGCACCTTTTCAAATTTTAATATAAGTTTCACGCTGGCATGATATGGCACGAAAATAATTCAATAATATTTCAAGCCATTAATTTGGACCGTTGACATTTGGTCCCTGTTTTATTTTCCAATAGTTTCGACAAAAGAGCTCCCTCTGACTATGTGAACATCGCAATCTCCATAATATCCTCTTCCGTACATCTACGTTTCCTTTTTAAGTTTCAAGATTATTTTAAAGAATTCTAAATAATTCTTGAACATTTAACTCCATCGCAGAAGTTTGTAACTCCTTCAAATAACCGCTCAATGGGAGTTCAGTAGTTTATTATAACTTAAATGTGGCCGTTCCGATAAAACAAACACATCATCTCTCATAATTTAGACCAGGACTTATTCTTTTCACTTCCGGTTTTACCAGCCTCTTCCAGCTCCACCTTCTATTTCCAGATTGGAATCAGAGTAAACTTTGCGCATACCAAGCTATCAGATGTTTCCTTGTTAAATTTTTAGGTTTTTTATTTTTAACAACAATTCACTTAAATATACATATTCCGGTTTTCGCGCAAACACGTTTAGCTATATCCTTCTCTTCGATTCTTATAAAATACAATTTACTTAAGTTTAGTCAGACTCGGCGCTTGCAATGATTTATTTTTGTTTCACACCTAACTATGTCCCAATGTTAGTCCCTGTTCAATGGATTCCTCCCAGTCTAGTTCCTAATAGTTGGGATTTTCTAACTTTTAATTGTATGACCATTCCTCCTTGTGAAAGCGAACCTTCGCCACTCAGGTTCAAATAATTAATATTTACATCAAGATATACTGTAACGGCCGTTACTTTTTCCTTAAATCTATCCACCTTAAGGGACTAAGGAGACTCTATCCACACCTCTTTAACCTAATTTCATAGTCCGCAATTGCCTCATTGGTTAACAAGGTCCACCTTAAGTGCCATTTTAAAAAGTTTAATATTAAACACTTTATAATTTTCCATGTATCCAAGCCACTTATTAATTTACAACCACTAAGTTCATATTTTGTAAGGTTCACCAAGAATACTAACAGTGAATGGCCGCATCTTATTGGTATACGGAATGTGTAATATTACAATTTTTTTAGTTTTTTTCTTAAATTATGATGACCCTATAATTAGTCTCCGAACTCCATATGATTTAGTTAGATACTGGTGTAATTTAATAAACTGCACCCTGTTAGAAATATGTTGCAGGTTTATTAAATCCAAATTCTAATGTAAATTATTAAACCTTGTATTACCAACCAAAAATCATATGTGTGCGTGGAACAATAGGTTAAAATTATACTTACTTCCTTAGGCCAAGGCACTTTCGAATATTTATATTGGGCCTTCACTGTCCTCTAAATAGCGTGAGTATAAAATATTAAAAATATTTAAACTCAATAATCTTGATTAGTAAAAGTCTGAATGAAATGAGAATTAAATAGGCTTCTTCTACAAAAACTTAATATAATAATAATTTACTTCTTTCAAATTAATATCTTCAGATTAACTATAAACTAATTCAGATTCTCAAAAGGAGATTTTTCACAAGATACTACAGTATATGGGGCAAGCCACCCTGCTAGATCTTAAATTTTTAATTCAAAATCCTTAGAATTCGCGCAATTTCAATTTTACGTTCACGACTTTAATAAATGTATTCCTTTATCAATTCATAGTTTATATTTTATAGTTCCGCACGCAACTAGAATTGGAGCGTTTATTTTCAAAGTCTTTCTCTTCCACAATTTTATAGTATTTACTACTTCTTAATTTTGCCAAATTTCATAATGTTTTGAAAAATAGTTAAATATTTCAGTCAATAGTTACTTAGCTCTTTGCGTGGATGGGTGAAGGGCTTGGAGAGTTCGGCTATTAATATAATTTATACCGACGGTATCCTACGCCCGACTCTAGTTTTTATACTCGCACGTATATCTAAAATATGACTTTTACTACTCGTCTCGCTTCTTCAAACTCGGAATGGTTTGCAGGAGCGTGGTTGTTCTCGGCCTGCACCGGACTACTGCTCCTGTTTCCTCGCCAGGTCCTGTGTATAAATCTCTCGCACAACGCTGGTTCGCACTCCGCTCTCAAAAGATTGAGTCCATCTGTAAACTCATTTTGTTCTAGCATTCACTGCCATCTATAGTGGAGTGGGATCTGGCCTTGACCAGATTCCAAGCGCGTTGTGCCTCGCCGCGGCGATTACTATATCAAATGAGTATATGGGTCCGGGGGTGGGACCGATTTGACACCGTGGTTACAATTCTTAATGAAGGATTTTTGTTTCCCTTTTTTTTGCGAAAGATGGTTTGGTTTATATTGTCTGCAAAGGTGAATCGTTTTTAAATGTGCTGTTATGGTTTATGTTTATGATTATACTTACATGTGAATTGGTATTCAATTTTTTATTCTGTATCTATGGGTAACTGTGTTCATCGTGTAGCTGGGGATTTTTGTGTATTTTTCTCACGATAATTTCAGATTACTATGCGCGCTCAATGTTGCCAAATAGTGTACTTATAAGATTCACGATGTAATTACTAAGTCTCTGCATAATGAGAGTATACGCTAAACTTAGAGACGAAACATTAAGAGCCTCGTTTGGGCATACCAAGTTGCCAGGAACAAAATGCAATAAGAAAATGAATCGCGCTCATACTAATGATTCTTCTTGGAAAAAACGTATCCATCATTTGTGTCCCAAGTTTAAAGTCAATTGCGAGATTTAATTTTTTATGGACTAAGAACTGGTTTAATTTTTACAAGGGCGTGTGAAGAAATGCTTTTCTATTTTTTTGAATTTTACCTGTTAAAATCAAACAAATTATGATGTTTTATAGGGATTCTATATATATGTTCAATACTGTTCGCTCGTATTTGTATAAATGTAGATTATTTTTGTATAACGTAATATTACTAAGCATAATGTATTTTGGGATAGTTGTATTTAGTATTCCCCAGAATATCGAATTAAAAAGGTAAAATTATGATTAATAAGATTTCTCTTACTTAGAAACATAAATCTCTAACCCGGTTTTTTCTGTATTTAACTTTAACTATATTAACAACTCACCCCAGGCTTTATAGTGTGGCTCGCCTTCCAAAGTAGAGGCTGAGATGGATTTTGTGACTTGGTTAAAATTGGAAATTAGGTTTTGTCCAATATTGTCATGTTCACAGTTGTAAACCGTTCTCTGACAATCGTTTGTGGTTCGTTTAATTGTCGTCTAAACGACTCAGACTAATTAATAATGGGTTGTATGACAAATAAATCATATTTAGAGAACTAGGAAGGAAATTTATTAAAGTGTTGTGTTAGGGGACAAAACTAGTGTAGATCAAGGAGGTATTTGGTGATACTCTAAAGTTCTGAGGTTACGGTTTTCTGGAAGTGAAAAGTTATAACCGTAGTTGTGCTAATAACTTAATTGTTGATAAACGACTGTTTCTGCAGGAATATTTCTACATTTTATCCTCTAAAGAAAAACCCCCAGCATTGGGCTTATGTCCGAGCGCTCGAAACGAACATGGTGTTTAAATACCGAAGAGTACGCAATGAAAAAACAAAGGAAAAAGTTACGACGCACACAAAATACTTCCACTTGACCTTCTGTTATAATGGAATTCTATTAAGCCTGATGTTCAAAAGTTCTATGTGCTACAAGTTTATTTGAAAAAATGTACAAAAGGAAAAACCACGAGAATCCAAACTCTCTTGCCCACCACTACTCTGATAAACCCGGAGAACCCTTTCCAACAATGTCACATGCCAATTACATCTCGAAAACCGTTTTTGTAGGGTTAACCACATGCTCAAGTTTGGAGTAAAGTATTTATAGCGGTTTGTAATTTTAATTAAGGAAATATAAGTACCTTGCCAGGTTTATGAAAAGATTTGGCCTAAAAGCAGGCAAACATTCTAGTTGAATGGCATTGAACTATAATTCTTGAACTCTCGGTGAGAAACGAAGGCGCCGGAAAACGGGAGAAAAAGGCAAGCAAGGATCTTGAGTCAAAGGCTAACAACCCCAACCACAGGACCCAACAAAAGGGACAACACCAGAGACTCTCTAATGAGAAAAAATAGAGGAGATTCGTTTGAGGAATTAAGAGGATAATCACCTTCATATGCCGCTCAGGAATGTGTTAGAGGGTAGGTACGTAAATAAATTATTTTTTGCCTGTTACAACAGTTATTTTTTCCGTTTCCGCGAAAGTGAGTAGCTCTTTTTAGTACAAAATTCCCATTTATCTCAGAACCCTACTAAAGGTATCTGCTTTAATTTATTTTAGCAATACTTATGAGATCTAACTACCATAGCTGGAAACTCTAATACATATAAAAAAATATAAAAAATATTGTATTGAAAAATTAATTTAGGTAACCAATAATTTTCCACATTCACAAAACAAAGGTGTTTGCTTTTACATAAAAATTTTTTTAAAAGCATTAAGTTTATTAATATTTCTGTTCCTGAGTTGCCACATGTAAAAAAGCATGTATGTTCAGAATAAAAAAAACAGAAGCATTATATCCTTATAAGTTCCTGAGAAACAGGAACATATGTTAACGTGGTGGAAGATAGGGCGCAGTGACCCCTTTTGTACCAAGTGTTTTACAAATCCAACACTTATTAAAAGAATGTTACTTTTTGGTTACTAAAGGTGAATAAGAATATTTTATAACTATGTACATTAACTTAATTTTTGATCCTATATTCATCAGGATAATTGACAGTGGTCGGCTTATGATAGTGTTATGATTTTGAAACTTTGTAGGATTGTGTGTTGAGGGAGAGTTTTTTTTTAGTAGTAAGGGTTCTGGAATTCTAGGTTTGTAGAAGTCCCATACAAGTATCATCTCACTAACACGTAATATTAAAAATGAGCAAACTCATAGTTGTTAAATGTTTGGCGACAACAGTAGTTACAACACCTTCTTCATTATATAACTAGCCGTACCTTTACATATGTTTAACTTGCATAAAAGTGAAAACTATAAATACTTAGCCTAAATGTGAGTTACCTTACAAATATTTTTTAGATGATAGACTTATTAAGGTCATAACATCCGTATAAACATAAAGTAAATATATTTTTTATTCTTCTGAGATGGATGGAAAGTTATTTGCTCTATAAAAGTTTAACCTGAATTATGTTCGCTGTACTATAAATCTTCAGAAAGTTTCAGAAACGTTATATACAGTTTATAAATAAATATTGGAAATCCTGTGTTAAATGTTTATAATATTTCATAGTTGTTTTTATGTAATCTGTCGTAATAATTAGTACTTAGTTTGTATTAAGTGCATGTTTTTAGAATAAGGGTGCATGGAATAGACACAAAAAAATGCTATTGCAGTTCCAGACTTATGCGTGTCAACGCTTTGGCATGTTATTTTTGTTTACTTTAACCTAGATGCAGTTATGAATAGATTTTGTAATTTTTCTTAAGAGATCAGATTTTAGATGAATGTATGTAGATTGATTGTATTGTATCACTGAACGATGGAATATGTCCTGAATAATCCTGTTTCCTTCACAAATGTTACCAGTAATTCGTGAAGTAACGTTAGGAATAACTCTTAGGGACATTTAAAAGTGCATTGTATGGCAGACTACTTGAATCTGATAGGATGTTATGTAGGTT
>NW_025786987.1:0-15487 GCF_021130785.1 Homalodisca vitripennis
AAAACACACAATACTTTGCATATCCCGTATCATCACATTTTACCAAAGCCATTGTCCTAGTTTTCCAATAATGAGCATATCAGAAACAAAAAGATGCATATGGCATGTTTGGCGCACTAATCAAAGAGAAAAAGCTTCCAGGGTTGCAATTGTACATATGTTCTCTTTGATTATGTGTGCTATTTTTTTTTTTTTTTATTCTATAAAAGTTGTAATTAATATCTACTAGGAATAACAATTTTACTTGCACATCTTTTATAAGTATAACACTTAGAATGCAGGATTTACTATAATTATTGTTTTTTTTAATTTACTTCATTTACTGATTACTATCCAAATGATATCAGAGACAACTATAACATTAAGTGCTTTGCTACCCCTCCCCCATAAAATCTAAGGGCCACTTATTGCCTGTGTTCAATAAAGTCGGCCAATGTCTTTTCGAAGACGTCCGCTGACGTATCTCACGTTTAATATTAAGTAGAGAAATTCACCTGGCGTATCAATACATTTTGCTGATACCTCAGCTTATTACGTGTCGTCTGCGTAGGTCGAACCGCGCGCATGCGCACACGTTGCGCTGCTGTGGTCCTTGAATATTAATCCTTAATCCTTGCCCTCAGGGCGGTCTAAACTTTCCAAGGGCCGTACGGGTAGTGGCGACCCCGAGGTACCCTGATCTAATGATCCAGATCCCTTCTCTTCTTGTTCTGGAGGCCTATGGCTGGCACATCTTTTCTATGTGTCATCCTATCTCTCTTCTTCACTCTCTTCTATCTGAGGTAAAGTTCCTCAACTCTTTAAGATCATTTTTCCCTTTCCATTTTCTCCCACTAGGGGCCAAGCCACGGTGGAACAGCGAAGGCCAGGGCTGAAGGGCTGGTGGCAAACCAGTCTTTACTAATGCGGAATCTGGACACCGGCGACCCTCCAGTTTAAAAGCAGCTTACCCAGGCATGCGGGGCTCTGTCTGGGTTTGAACATCCCACTCGCTTATCCATTACCTAGCTTCTACGTGGGAACAACATGAAAAGAAACAAAAACAAAATTCAAAAACCAACCAACCCATGAAACAGTTCCTGAAGCGTTTTTTCTAACCTACCTCTTCCTGCTGAGGTAGCTCCTGAAGCTACCTCGCACATACCACCACCTGGCAACATCACACACAACTCAAGAGGTTGTTTATGCCAACATCCCCTACCTTCTCCTCAACAAAGTGCCTTAGGAACAACCAGGAGGTTCCATTGCACACGGAAGCTCCCATACATGGCAAGGCTTTATCTGAGGAAGGCATTACAAGCGCTGAGGATAGCAAAATCCCTTCAAGATATAGAAGATCAGCTCCTCGAACAGCCCAAGAGCACTACCCATGTCTACTGGTACGTCTGGGATGAGGCCCACAGAGCAACTCCGCAACCTCAGAATGAAGAGGCCCAATCTCACCACTGCTACAAAGAAGAGAAGCACTAAAGGCTAAACTTCTTGAAAAGGGTGAACTTTTTGACCCTCCCAAGTGGAGGAGGGGAAAAAGAAGAAGAAAAAGAATCCAGAACGGCAGGAGGTCCTCAATTCCGGGCCCAACTGCGGGTACCAAGGCGGGGGTGGGGTCGGCCAAACGCCCCAGAGGCACCTTGGACACCCCGCCCTCCACTGAGGGACCCGCAAAGAAGCCTAGTAGGGAAACCCAAAAGCCCGAAGCCCACGATCCCGAGGCCTCTGGTAGCACACCCAAGGCTACCTACAGAGAGGTCGAAGCGATCAAAATGCGCCATAGTAAGCCCTCGAAAGGCTTACCCGGAAGCGAAGCTTAGTGCAGAGCAAGGAGAAGCCATCGAGGACGCAATTATGGAAGAAATCCAACCCCTGTAGGATGGTTCCGTTCCATCGTTTGCGGGCACCTACCTAGAGAAAGGTGTTTTTTAATTGCTTCCTGCATCAAAACGAGCACACCAAACGTTGGCTGGAAGAAGTTATTCAAAGAATAAAACCTCTGGGAGATGACATCTCTCTGAGAGTGGTTCTGCGTAAGGACATCTTGAAGGTCCCACTAGGGTGTTTTTCGGAGCTCACCCGAAGCTTCTGAAGAAGACACCTGAAACAGGTACTTGAGATGTTCAATAAGCAGAACCCCAACCTGAATGTAAACGAGTGGAAAATCCTTCCATCCAAGCCAGAACCCGAAAGTTTACCGGATTCGTTCTGTGTCTTCCTGGACGAGGACCCTGCTACAAGGCGTGTGAAGGCCTTCCAACTGTAGAGCCACCTTTAGGACTCTGGCAGGTCTCAATTGTCTCCTCGACAGTCAAGGACAATGCCAACGAGTTTCTACAAATCAACTCACCAGCACGCAGTATGGCTGCCTCCGGCAGCCTTTCTGCCAGTTCTTCCTCCAGGAGGGATTCGATCTGGCATTGATTCAAGAACCATGGCTTCACCAAGGGAAAGTGGCGGGCCTAAATGAAACCAAAGGTAAGTTAATTTACTGTACCTGCTCTAAGGAATGTCAGAACCTGCATCCTGTTAAGAAGAGAGGCTTGGATTTTCTAACCCTCAACGAATTCTGCTCCAGAGATCTCACTGTGGGCACACTGACCTGGAAGAATGGAGGCATAGTGCAGAGCACAATTGTAGGCTCCGTATAACTAGCCATATGATGCCAGGGAACTCCCCTCCATCAAGAGACCTAGAGCTCCAGGTGGAAGAAGCACAAGCCAGACGTAAACAACTTCTTCTAGGTTATGACGCCAACGCACATCACTCTGCTGGATGGTGCAGCACCAACACTAACCCCAGAGGTGAGGCACTTTTACAATTTCTTCTACGTTAGGGACCTATTAATATGTAATAAAGGTAACCGCCCTACGTTCGCAAAACACGAATTAGACAAGAAGTTATTGCCATAACAATCTGCACACAAGGTATACTTGGAATGGTTGATAAGTGGCACGATAAGCGAAGAGGCCTGATTATCGGATCACAGGTAATATCCGCTTTTAAACTTGCAAGATGAGGCTGCAGAGGTCCTCACTATCGCAATCCCAGGAGGACTGACTGGTTGGGATATAGGTCTTGACCTTCAGTCAAAGTTGGGATCAGTAGGCGGAAGGGTGCGATGCTTCACAGACATAGATCAGATAGCTTTCTGATTTCTGACCTGCAGAATGCTATAATCAATAGCTTCCACACGACAATTGCCCATTGCGACGGGGGAAGGGTCGAACCAATACTAAAAGTGGTGTGACTGCGGACCTCGCTCGCAAAAGGGCTAATGTCCAGGAAGCTGTACAATCAATGCAAAAGGACCCTTATCTGGGAGTCCTATCATAGGAGCACTAACAGCAAAACAGCCTAGCAAATAAAAAAGCAAATACAAAGTTCCTGGAGGCAGTTTTACACAGAAGGATAAATGAGTTAAGCGCCGGCAGCTAGACTGCAACTCTTACTAGCCTCAAGTCCAACCGCTCACTTGGGATCTTATAAGGTCCCCAGGGAGGTCAACACACTTCCGTGTCTAGTTATAGCCCTCAAACTTCTCCTTGCGACGCACTTCCCTGATTGTATCTTTGAGAATGACGACACTGAGTACGTCTGAATAACCACGAGGCAGGCTCCACGGCCAAGAGCTTTGTCGTGGTAGCTGGGCCATTGCCAGAAGGATTGTCACTCTCTCTAAAGCCAAAATTGGGCAATTTCTAAATTTGCCCCTTTACAAATCTGCAGGAGGGGATGGAAGCTTTCCGGCCCTGCTTCAACAAGGGCCGGAGAATCTCCTAACCCCTTCTATGTGAACTATTCAGGGCGAGCCTAGCCTATGGGTACAATACCAACAAGTCTGGCTGTCTCAACAGGGTGGTCTTCATCCCTAAAAAAAGGAGAGCACGACTACTCCTGTCCCTAAATCTTTTCGTCCCATCAGTTTATCTTCGTTTCTACTGAAAACATTAGAAAGACTGGTGGGAGAGGCACCTGAGAAAGGGAGGTTCTTCTCAGACACTTTCCCCTTCATCGCACAACAACATGCATACCAGCAGAGGCAAATCCTGTGAAATCAGCACACTGTACCAACTAGTCAGTAGGATTGAGGATAGCCTGTCCGCCAAGGAATTGGCATTGTGGCACCTTCATAGACTATGAAGGAGCTTTCGACAATGCCAAATTCACTGCAATGGTAAGTGGAGCCCCCACAAGGCGACGTGGCCTCGAGCCAGCCTCTGTGCCGGTGGCTTAGGGCCAAGCAGTGCTCCAGACGGATCAGGGCCGATCATCAATGAAGTATCGCTTGTGATCGTGCACCCACAAGGGGATGACCTCAAGGAGGCATCCTGGTCACCTCTACTGTGGAATCTAGTAGTAGATGGTCTACTTGAGGACCTTACTAACAACGAATTCTATGTCCCAAGGATATGCAGACGACCATAGTCCCTTATGGTACAGGGTAAATATACAAATGTTGTTGGTTGATATCATGAATACCAACCTGCAACATGTACACAACTGGTTGTCAGGGATGAGGGACTGAAAGTAAATCCCTCTAAGACAGTAGTTGTAACCATTCACTAGAAAAAAGAACCTAGAGTCTCTTTCTAGGCTGAAACTTCGCATCCACTCAGCTGGAGTGGTCAAAGACAGTCAAATATTTAGGACTGACTCTAGACCATAAGCTTACGTGGAATGATCATCTTAATAATATCCTGCACAAAGCAAAGTGGGCGCTCATGACGTCCTAGGAGACTTGCAGGAATCTCATGGGGCGTAAAACCTCCATAAAGCAACTATGGCTTTACAAAGCAGTTGTAAGGCCTCAAATCACTTATGGTTCATTAGTCCTGGTGGACAAAGGAGAATCAGGTAACTGCCAAAGCCAAGCTTGAAAGCTTACAAAAGGCTTGGCACAATCTTTGTAACCGGAGCAATTCCGGAGCAGTCCCTCAGCGACCCTCGAGGTGGCTTTAGGACTTCTTACCTCTTGATTCCCATATAAAAGCTGAAGCGCATAAGTCAGCTTATCGGCTGATGGTTGCTGGCTTGTGGGAGGAATGGCGCGTCTATCGCGAGCCATGGCGCCATCAACTGAAGCTGTAAACCCAAGCGCTATTCTCGAAATGGGCCTCCGACACAATGAGAACGGAGTTCGTATTCAATAAGCCATTCTCTGTTGGACTATTCTAACGCCAGATATGAGTGAAACTCGCAAGATAACATCCCAACACATAAGAAAGAGCTTTGGTCTGGTTCACGGATGGCCTCGCTTATTAAGGGTAGAACTGGATATGGAGTGTTTAGGTCAATCCCCTAGAACTGCCCATAGCGGCAAGTTTGGGTCTGGAACTGGCTCCATATTTCAAGCCGAAATCGATGGTATCCTAGCCTGTGCCAACCTAGGCCCTCACCAGAAGGTTACCAGGGAATGAACATCTGTATAATGTCAGACAGTCAGCAGGCAGCTCTTAAAGCTCTTGACTTCCAACAGCACTTCATCCAGGCTTGTGTGGGAGTGCTTTAAACACTCTCTGCAAGCTTGGATCAACGCAAACTGTTTGCGTCTTGGTTGGGTAACCGGGCCACACAGGCATAGGTGGCAACGAATGCGCCGACAGGCTTGCCAAAAGCCGGAGGCAAGCAGGCCATACACCGGTCCCAGAACCGAGTTGTGGTATAAGCAAGTCAGAGCCGCTTACCAAAGGTATAAACAAATGGTCCCAGCAGATACACCGCTTGCGGTGGCAGAGTCACCAATGACAAGCACTTGGCAAAAGACGTGCTTGCCGATTCTAGCTCCGGATTCACCAGATGGCTGATGGGGCCTGGGCAAGGGATCGGGTTAAGCAAGTGATTGCCTTGATCACTGGAACACGGGCCACTTCAGGAACCACCTAAACACTCTAGGTTTACGAAATGAGGACTCGGAGTGTAGAACTCTTGCAATAAGTCTGAAGAGACTGCAAAACACATAATACTGGACTGTGAGAGAAATGAGCCAGGAGAAGGGCTCTTTTCGGTGATAAACAACCAGGCGACGAACCTCAGAATGCTAGTCTCGGGGAAAAGCTTTCTTAGCCTAATTAAGGGCACGAAGATAGGCTTACCCCCTCTAACATCAAAGGGGCACACAATGAAGCTCATGTTTGACCGTGTGAGGATCTATGAATCCACCCCCAATATCCCAAAGGAAAAAAAAAAATCCTAATTACGTGGACGACAAAATTGTTACACCATTGTGTTTTACTCACGACATACGAGTTTCACAGTTACACCTCTTTCATACATTCGCCAATGCCACCCAGTTAGTACAGTGGAGTCAGTTTTCTATTTGGGGCGTTTCTCCTCACCAGTCGAATGCCAAAAACTCACCTTCATTATAGAATGCTTGTGACAACAAGACGCGTTGAAGGCGAGTCCTATTAAACAGCCTTGGGCGTTGGAGCAATCTTTAATTGAATTGGGCCGTCTGTTGAGGAAATGAACACCCGCACTGCGAGGGCAGGCGTTCATAAACCACACCGAGCTGTGTCACCTCCCAGTTTGGGTAGTTTGCTCTACCATGATCTCGTACATGTGTAATGTCTCGGCCTCTGGTTAAGGCACATTTACTCATACAAAACAAAGTTGTTTCTGAAAATGTTAGACAGCACGGCAGATTCAATTTCTTTGAAAGCTTCCCTGCACGACCTCTCTAAATTTGATTTTGACGGAATTATTCGAAAATTTCTTTTTTTGGAGTCCCCTGAATGCTCTTTGAAACCGTGTGTTTGCGCAAGCCTCCGAAAGGACCACTTCCGTAGGCCAGATGGGGGTAAATCAGTTCATAATACGCCGTAAATCAGTACCTGACTAAGGGCAATATTTTGCTAAAGATCTCAGAATAAATATACCTGAGGCAGACTTTGGCGCAAACATAGTCAATATGTTTCATTTCCAAGTCAGCCCTTGATCAAGGTAAATTCCTAGGAATTTTTATACGAGCAGACATCTATCAGTGTGGAGTACCATCTAATAAAATGGCAAGGCCTACACAGGTAAAACCGAAGATTACAAACCAAACGAAACGTACCGGCCAAAACTTAAACATATACCCCCAAAAAAAAAAAAATACCAATAAACGCACGCTTCCGCAGAGTCCGCAAGGCAATATTCAAAACGGAACAACAGTAATATTAAACCGTGTAAAACGTATTTGTATAACATGTTTCAAGAGCATTTAGTAAATGTAGCAACTTAGCTAAAATTCAGTTACTTATGATTTCTTCGGCGACCGAACTTTTTTGCTTCGCTTCGACAATGATACCTGTGGGTATATCTAATTATGTATATTGCACTTTGTGGAATTTTACTTATATCTAGATGCAAAGATCTTTTAGAATCCAATTTAGATCATTCTTCTTTGACGACTTTTTATATCTCATTCATGAGGCAACGTTAACTCTAGATTCCCAGAATCGAGTCTGTGGTAAGCGTTAGGTTTCAGCACGCTGTAATAAGAGGATTGCGATTTGGATGTTAACTCAACATTCATATTGAACAAAACCCTGTTCCTACATTATATCAAGTAAATATTTTTGAGCTAACAGCTGTGTTATAACAAAGCTATAATTTTTTAAAAGGACAAACATATTTTACCAGTAAACAAATACAATTACATTTCGTGTACATGGTAGTTCGTAAAAGCTATAACGGATTTTATTGGACAAATTAACTATTTGTGGTCAGCCAAAAATTATTATTTGTTTATTTATATCGCTCCACACCATACAAAACCTGCAATAATAAATAAAAAAAATAATTTAAAAAGTTTTTCCTTAAATAAAATTTGAACATCAACATAGAAAGTCATAGAGGAGGCATCATTTGCTTATACGGTACTTGGAATATACCCCAACCGGACTATGTCATGTGAAGAGTATTTTGTTTTGCGTGATCTTGTATAATTTTACTCACACGGAATAATAAGACTATCTATTTTTTTTTCTTTGTATACACGTCAATTATTTTTATGTAACACGGTTACAGTGCAGTTAATAAACTCGAATTGTGAATGAGTATTTAGAATATAAGGGTACAAATTAAGTAGGGTATCACGATTTCTAAGTTCGTCATGCCAAATGTGTGAGCTTGGACTGTCAATGTTATCCTGCCTCTGAAATAATCAATGTTGAGGTCATTGCCGCTTTTTAACCGATATCGGAAAGGAAGCCGTTTAAACTTTCAACATGTTTCTATGTTCCTTTTTTATGCATTTCAACCGATTTTTTCCGAATTTCTTTCTAAACCGATTTTAAATAAAACTTTATCCAAACTAAAAAGAGAGCTGCCCTATAGTGGTCCTGCCAGTTTTTTGTGGGATCTGGAAAAGTATTTTACCAGAACATCACTTTCCTTTGGAATTTTTACATTTAAAACCATATGAACAACCAGATAAAGCAATTTTCGGAGATGCGTTTTTATTAGAAATACTCACTACTTACATCCAAATTGCAACATCTAAAACGTCACTCGTGTTTAGCTTCGAAACGACCTCACTATTGGAGACAATATATAAAATCCGTCCTGAAAATATACGGGACATAAAGGTTGATTGCGGGAGTTGGGAAGTTCCCGATTCACTATATGTTTATACCTCAACATCCAGGATTTCTAGTAAGATGCTCCTATAGGAGTACATCAAAACGCCTGGCAATGAAACGATAAGAAGAAATATGGATCCCCAAGATCTAGTATTTTTTTTTTTCTAATTACAATAATGTACTGTTCACAGGTGCTATAGACCATATTTCATTCTGCAGTCCAGGATTATTTGTAGTTTATTGTCCCAGTAATGTCTCTTTTGGGAAGCGGTGTGGATTTCTAATCCTAGTACAATGAATGAGACGGAAATTTTTGTGCGAATATTCCCTAAAATAGATGTTCCCCTAATATATTTGTGGTAATTTAATGGTCCACTGGCAAAAAAATTTAATACATCCTTGTACTTATTCCGTCTCAGTTGCTTCAATGTCATTTTTCAAAGCATCCATGGAAAACCGTTAACGTACGCTATAAATCCTCCCACAACTCCATGATAACGTATGAATTTTTTATTTCAATTTCCCTTAAGGACTTAATATTGTGCCGTTTTTAAAGTGACGGTCTTTGAATATTGGCCCTCCAATAAGGACGTTTTACTTTAGACTATTATCATCAAAAGGTAATATGTTCCCTAGCAACCTGTGGGGTAAATTATGGCCATTGGGAAAGCAAACTACAACAGCTGCAGTTATTCCCCAATCTCTTTGCATATTTCGTGTTTCAAAGGACTTATAACGAGTGATTTTCTGAACCATCGATCTAGATCAGTGAAATTTTTGCACAGCCACTTAGAGGTATTGTTTATGATACTGTTTGCTTTAGGACGCATATTTTATTTTTCCTACAATAAGGAACGTCATTCCCTTAGCCAAACAACTGAAAGTTGATATTTCTTGGCAGATATCTAATCTGAGTTATAACAATAAAGGAAGAAAACGGTAATTCCACAATCTTGCTTTTATCTGGTTTCTCTCTTCTCCATATGGTTTTATATGTATAACTTCCAAAGTGATTTCCTGGTAAGATTAACGGTTCCAATCCAGATAAAATACGATGCAGGAACCACTAAAGAGTAGCCCTCTTTCGTTTGAAAAAGTTTCATTACAAATCGGGTTTAGAAGTTACGAGAAAAAGATTTTTTAAAAATTTTTGTCTTTAATTTTAAATTTTTGCCTCCATCATGGTGATAAATTCCTTCGGTATTTGTGACATATACGCTCACTAGTTGCATAATGAAATGGGTTATTCCCCCAAGCCGTCTGCTCAGACAAACAGTTAAACTAAACCCTCACAAAGAGTTTAATCCGCACAGCCTGTCAGCCCTGTTATACAGAGGAAACGGGAAATAATTGGCTAACAAGCTTTTGGTGGAACAATTAGCTTGATTCTCTGTTTTTTCGCGGGCTCAGGTTATACAATTTTTTTATCAAGAGAATGCCAAGAATACCTGAACTGCTAACTGCTGTGTTTACAATTATAATCTGTTTTATTTTACTATTAATTTGAACGGATTAGTTTTACATATTCTCTTCCTTATCGATATTTAAGAGGATTGTTTAAAATCTGTGATTTTAAATTCTTTATTCGGTGGATCTGTTAAACTTAATGGATACCAAAAAATAGTTATACTGCTCTTTGAAAACTGTTTCCCCGGTTTTAGATGTCAAAAACGTCAACAATATAATCTAGAGAACAAGTTTTATTTTAATTAACGCATTGGCAAAATAAGTTTAATCAACATATCCATAAATTCAATGGATGGTTTAATTATTGGTTATTCTTGATTTGTATAAATCCTTTGGACTTTAATTTGTTATGCAAAATCTTTATTTTCTTATTATCTTATTTTTTTAAAAAAAAAATTTTAACATTAATTGTTAATGTTTTAAAACGTTATACACATTTATACATAAAGACATGGAATTACCTTAATTCAAACTTTGGAGTTCTAATTAACACTTATAAATAAACATGCCGGTAAAAATTTAGAGGTGTTTTTAACGTTCAACTAACTTTGGTGAGGACTACATTTATTTTTCCTTTTACAAATATCTACTGTATTTCTAACAAAGTTTAGATACTTGGAGATGTTAACTGGTATTTGTAGTTTTTTATTATTCAATTTCTTTAGGAGTGGCTAGATTTTATAATTTAATTATAATCTAACTTATTATAAACGCTGAAATGATGAGAGAGTAATTATTTGAAAAAGGCTCTAATAAAGCTAATTAAAATGTGTTCTCTAAATCTCAAAGGGATACGTTATGAATATGTTCAATATTGAGTAAAGAGTTACATAAGTGTAACTCACTGGTTTCATAGATGTGACCCAGCCTATTAGAGTTACATTCATTCTAACATAATCAACTCAGTTTAAAGGGGTGTCACAGACATCAGCGGGCTGATTATAAATTCTTTAAATCTAACGATAAAAAATCCGCAGTAAACGTAGGTTGTGAAAATATGTGTCCTGTTTAGCTCGCCCATTCGCCATTTTAATATGTTTTTACACTCAAAAAATTATTAATTTCTTTAAATACCAAGAGAATTTACATTTGAAACCAAACATTGGGCACGTAAACTAGATATATTAGCGTGATTTTTTTAAATATTAACAATTAGCGCCCTGTTTCAAAACTTGGTTAGTCAAATAACAAAAAAGAAGTAAATCATTTATACAATAACTAGCTGTATACCCGTGGCCTTTGCAATGCATTTTCGTAAGCTTTGCCCGTGGACGTGTGAACTTCTGGTTTAATTGAATTATATTTATAACACGCCGATGTAGAGTTTGCCTTGTTTCCTAACGATTCCAAGAAAATATGTATTAATTTTTAATAGCCCATTGTGCACAGTAAACATGTACTTTAAGTTATTAAAACGGTCCTAACAAGACTCAAAACAACTTTAAGTTCAATCAGAAATGGTATCTTAAAGACCAATATACATAATAACTTAACTTAGGCGCCTTCAAATAGTGTATGTGGGCTATGTTAATATACGTAACATGTCTCCGTAATTGCAGTTTTATAGTGGTGGCTAGGCGCTTTTGGAAAACCTTTTATCTTTTGCAGCCGGCCGCTTTTGGTGGGTGAGGTTACATCTCCTATGGGGACATAGTTTAATACTTATCTTAATAAAGCCTTCTCTTCTCCGTGGAAAAATATACGTTATAATCATTACAAATTTTTCAATAATGGTCCTGTCTAATATTTAGCGACTCCATAAAGGACAAACACACAACCATTCATTTATATATATACTACTCAGCGGGCCCGGCGCGCTTTGCTGCGCATTTCAATAATTTTTTGCAAAAGGTGCCCGCGGCTTCGCACTAGCAATTTCCCGTTGAACAACAGTACACTATATTCACTTATTCTTTTTCTAACACATTCTACACATTGCTGAGATAATTGATAGTCGTACCATCGTGAGCCTCTTGGCGTATTATGAAGGAAATGTACCATATTCCTGCCTCTAGCTTAGCTGTTACCCACGGCCTTCGCACGCAAAAACTTAAGAACCGAAGTCCTTATCCTTACGTAGTAAATTTTTTTTTTACTATAATCAATTTTAGATTAAATTAGTTATATCTCCGATGCCCACGATTGAGCTTGCTTTGTTGTTACTTATGTTGGCTCAGATCGAGAGAATATGTACACACAGAGTTTTTGAAGAACCATACTTCCTAGTCAAAAAAAAACAACTAAGTTTGATTTTATAACATTCGTTATATTTGTAGCCAACGTAAGATAGTAATTATGATATCTGCCTTACTCTTCTGATCAAGCATGAGCAACGGTTTATATTAAATAAATATTGCAGTTAAAGGTGAATTTTTTACGTCAAATTTGAATTGTAATTATCTGGATAGTAAAAGTCTATGTTTAACAGTGATTGCAAAAACAGTTTTAAACAAAATTATGTCCGTTTTCTCTTAAGCTTACTCTATGCTCTTAAAAAAACCAATAAAGTGGTAATTATATGTTTACAAAGAACAGCTGATTAAAAAATTGAAAAGACGTTAACATATGTTTGCTGTCAATTGCATTTCTTATGGGAATTTCTGTAACCGAGTGGGCGGGAAACCTGATATCGGGAAAGGGATGGGCATAGCTTATAAAACTTCTCCGTGGAAAAATACATATACGTACAAAATTTCATCATGATCGGTCCCAATAGTTTCACGTATTCCATAAAGGACAAACATACAAACATTCATTTTTATATATTACAGAAGAAAGATATATATATATATATATATAATATAAGATTTACAAGACACCAAATATTTTACAAATGTTTATTAAATTCCATCTGTGACATTTTTCAACCCAAATCCGTCAAAACGTATAAACACAGTACACGCGACCACTTTAAAAGTACTCTTTCGGCACAAACCGGGAGCAAACAAACATGTCAGAACAAGTTCTGAATCATTTCTCCTTCAACTAAACATGTAATGTGTGTTGCTCCCGACTTGAGCAAGAACCCCTTAAGATTACTTAAATTAATGCTATCTAATAAATCTCGCTTATTTTCTTTTGAAATAATAATAAAGATGATGGGAATATCTTATCTCTAGTAAATTAAAATCACGAACTAAAAATAAATTCTAGAAAATACAAATTTTAATAAAATAAACAAAGTACAAATAAGATTAATAGATTCGAATTAAATATATCAATATATGCCAATAAAATCAATTATACACAATTCAAATTATTCGTCTGCTCCTCAATTAATTATAAACTAAGATATAATTCATTCACTTTAAAATTATATGTTGCGTAAGTAAAAGTTGACATTGTTTACAGTAAACTATGAACTGGATATTATCATAGACAGAAGGAGTATAGTTGTTGTGATACATTGGGCTACGAGGAGAGGCGAACTAGATTAGAGACGCTTCCGATTCACTGTTGACATGTGTTTCAAACTCTAACTTTTAAAACTTGGGTGAATTTTTTTATAGTTGAATTTACCGGTTTCATATTTCATATCTCCATTTAAATTAAGGAATCATTTTACGATTAATAATTTCCTCACTAAGTGAGCACAGATATATCGAAAGTAAACGCTTTCTAAAGTTACTTTTAATGGTAGTTGATATTGTTTTATTGGGTCTCAGTTCATTTTTTAAGGAACCTGATAGGCCCTCTTCCCCCTCAAAATCGCATCATTTTCGTGTCAGTAGAATATCTGTTAATTAATTGGGCCTTTGAGTCTTGAGACTAGGATCCGTTTAGGTTCCTCTTGGTCCGAAAGAAGAACTCTTTTGATTTTAGGGTACATAATGAGATGAAATTAAAGAGTAATGCAAAAATATAAACTTATAATGTTAGTACAATTTGCATAATGGGTAACTGAGGTTGTAACATAGAAAATCGCAGAATGACAACAATTTAAAATAGCCTAAACAAATGGATGACAATTTCACAACTTACCAATACATGACTAGTTTTTTTGTGTTTAGCCTTAGGTTGGTTAAAACGTGCGTAATGTCCTGTCGGTATGCTTGTAAACTCCATTGTCTTTGGTGATGGTTTTAAATATGGTGCCAACTCAACTAATAAGCAGCCCTCTCTCTGAATTACAGGTCCTTTTTTTTATCTTAATATACGGTATCAAATATTAAAAAAATGTGTTTGAACAATAAGTTAATTATGCATTGTGCATGTAACGATTTTGAATCGATTAATGAATATGATAAAGTGTAGACTTTTAATTTATCCGCTAACAGTTTTTTATTTATGATGGTGGTTTTAAAAATGAAAATCCTAGTAAAACGAAAAACATTGACAAAAATTGATTACTTTAGACGACAAGAATCCCTTTAATATACTTCTATCTATTTTAGTGTATTTTGGTATATTAAAGAGTTGTTTTTATAGATTTTTTCAAGCTACATGTATGTGAATGTATGTAAGCATGTAAAAAATAGCATTTGTGATGACATTTGAAATGAATCCGCCGAAGATTATTCTCTTGGTAGGTGTCAGAAATCGGGTTTTACCATTATTTTCCAAAGTGCCTATCGACGATTTCTAAATGATCATCTTGAGACTCGTCAGGACTAAAGGCTGGACTTAGTAGTTTCTCCCACAAGTTTGTAAATGGGTGAAGATGGGGGTGCCCGCCCCCGACGTCCTCCAACTCATTTCCCCTCTAGACACCATTAAGCACACGTTTACCTTTTCGGCCAAGTCAACATTATGGGACAAAACTAATGGTCAGCTAACAGCACGAGAGAAACGCCTATACAGAAAGCACAGCAAAATCAAAAACCAACAATGTCTTAATTTTTTATTGTTGTGCCTTTTGGAAACAAATTTGAAGTAAGTATTACTTAGTTCAAACCACTGTATGTAATACGTAACGTAGAGAATTGTGTATAACAAAGAACGATATAATGACGAATCATTTTGTTTCTCACTGGCCTCTATCAAATAGTTATAATAGTTTGTAATGTTAATTTAATTGCTTCGAAAAACTAGTATAAAAGAATTTACTATTACTATCTATTTTTACAATCTGCTATCCTATCTGTAAAAAATTTTTAGTTTTAATATTTTATTTTTGAAATTTAAATATAAAGAAATAAATTCATCCAAGACAGAATAAAAACCGCTTTAATGTGTTATGGTGTTTATGAATTCGTGTATCTAAAATGGATGAAGGATACATGAATGCTGAATTTTAAAAAATGTTTAAGGTGATAGCTGAATATGGTGACAATGCTACAATATTTTTAGTTACTAAACTCTAAATATTGGACGTTTTTACTATACTTATAAAAATCATGTGTCCGAAATAAAACATTGATTGATTGATTGACCTTAGTAATTAAAAAAAGCTAAATTCCCCTAAATGATGCCAATGATTTGGTGTGTTTAGCATCGCGAAATGGCCACCATAGATGTAC
>NW_025786988.1:0-12612 GCF_021130785.1 Homalodisca vitripennis
TCGCCTTCGGCGCGCTGGTGGAGTCTACGCCCCCCAGGGCCACCCCAAGTAAAACGCTTGAGCAAATTCGGGGATAAGCGGAATTCGGTGACATGGTTAAGTCCGACATTAAGTAAATGCCAAGGGATTTAAAAATTGGACCTTTTTCATAGATTGTTTTTCTCGGATTCGTAAAACACTTTTGACTTTGAGGGCATTTTGCGTTAAGACCGTTAGAGATACGAACAAAAAGTGACTGGACCTTTCCTATGTTAGGAAATTTAATTTTCTCTTTTTATCGGTTGGTGCCCTCAGATTCTGATCTACGGACCGCTAATGGTTTAGTAGCCAAGAAATGAGCTCGGGAGAAAAGTCAGCACGGGTCCAGCTATCTTGAAATTGTTTAGTATAAACATAATAAAAAACCGACCTCAAGGCAGTATTTTAAGTGTCCGAACCAGGGGGTTTAATATCAACAGGAGACTATCTAGTCCAAGGGCGAGAAATTCCCTGGGTGGTGATTAATGTTAAGGAGGTTAAGTACAAGAGGGGGGTTTAATTTCGTTACAGGATATTGTACTGGTCAATAATGAACAAAATTCCCAGGGGGGGTTAATTAACGTTAACCTGGGGGTATAAGTCACCAGGGGGTTATCTCGGTCATACCAGGATCTTCCGCAGGGGGGGGGGTTAAGAGATTTGGTGACTGGTAAAATTCGGACATGAGGTCATGGCAGGAAATTCCCTGGGGGGTTTAATGTTACCAAGGGGGGGGGGGGTTAACACATCAGGGGTTGAATGTACAGGAGGTTATCAGGTTCATACCAGGAAATCCCCGGGGGGGGGTTAATATTACCGGGGGTTAATGACACACACTTGGGCCTTTTTTAGAGGTATTGTGTCTGTGAACATAAAAATATTCCTCTGTCCCTATCTACTATTGACGCTTAGCTAACGCTCAGCCAACTCCCGAAGTCACTGAACCTTTTCTGTAGATCACGTGATTTCCTAAATCCCGTTTAAAATTTGTTTTGAGTTACGACCAACCGTTTAGCCGCTATCAAGCCCGGAATGTAAATTTGTTAGGCGAAAATGTCCAAATATTTTTCACTTAATCGCGTTTTGCGGTCAAACTAAGGGAAATATAGTAAAAAGTCACTTGACCTTTTTTGTAGGTCATCTTATTTCCTAAATAAAACGTTAGTCTTATTTTTGACCTCCGACCAATGGTTTCGCCGCTATCGACCCCAAAAACAAAAGTTTTCGCGTAAAAGTTACAACAAAATTGTACATAATCACGTTTTTCGGCCAAACCAATCGAGATAGGGCAAAAGATTACTGGACCTTTTCTGTAGATCGCGCAATTTGCTAATTTGATGGGTCAATCAGATTTGAGCTACGACCAACGGTTCGGCCGCTATCGGGCTTGAAACATTATTTTTATCGAAAAAATCTCTGGAATTTCAAATGTTCGAGCGTTTTTGTCGCTTAACCATGGAAGATAGAGCAAAAAGTCATTAGACCTTTTTTGTAGTTCACTTCATTCCTGACCATGAATTTTCCGTCAGATCCGAGCTAGCTCCAACGGTTCGCCCGCTATCGGGCTTACAAAAAAATGCCTGCAGGGGTGAAGAATGCGCGAATTTTTTGGGAATTTTTTTGAGGGGTTGAAAATGAAAAATTCTCACTTTTCGGGATTTTCCTGTTGGTTACACGTGGAAAGCTATCTGTGTACCAAATTTCAAGTCTCTAACTCATCTGGAAGTAGGTTAGAATTTGTATACATCCATCAGTGAGTGAGTGAGTGAGTGAGTGGTTTCACATGCGGTTGTATATATATTAGACTCGCCTTCGGCTCGCTGGGGGCTACGCCCCCAGGCCCCCATTTGGGTGTTGGCTAAATTCGGAGATAAGCGTAGTTCGGTGATTGGTTAAATTCAGACGTGAAGTTTCCAAATTTTATGTATCCGTTCTCGAGAATCTTACGGGTCGTAATGCTTCGCTAACGCTCAGCCAAAAGATGTGTGGTGTATAATATTAATCAATTGATGTGGTAGAAGAGTTAAGTTATGTGTTTTGTGAAATTTGGAGACAAGAAGAATTTGGTTTTAACCAAAGTCAGAGGACGTATGTATACCATAGTTTAATTTTCCGGATTTACCCAAACTTTTGACTTTGAGGGCTTTTTGCGGCATAACCGTTAGAGATACGTGAAAAAAGTGATTGGACCTTTCTTGTCGGAAATTTAATTTTATCTTTCGATTCCGTTCATCAGATTTTAGCTGCGAGCTTTGGTTTAGCCAGGAATGAGCTCGGGAGAAAAGTCTGCACTGGTCCAGCTATCTTGAATATTGTTTAGTATAAACATAATAAAAATAAAACCGACCTTAAGGCAGTATTTTAAGTGGAACAGGGGGTTTAATATCACCAGGAGACTATCTAGTCAAGACGAGAAATTCCCGGGGGGGGGGGTGATTAATGTTAAGGGGGTTAAGACATCAGGGGGTTTAATTTCGTCAGGATATTGTCTGGTCATATGAACAAATTCCCGGGGGGGGGGGTTTAATGTTACAAGGGGTTAATGACACACCTGGGCCTATTTTAGAGGGTGTTGTGCCTGTGAACATAAAAAAAAAACACTTTGTCCCTATCTACTATTGAAGCTTCACTAAAGCTCAGCCAACTCCCGACGTGGAGGGGGGGTTTTAGGTCACTCGTTAACGTATTAATACAAGGTCAATCTGGAACCAGCACGAATCGCACTAATTATAGTTGCAAGATTTAAAACCCCTAAAATTGACGACAAAGAATTTGCCTTTTAGAGCATTTACCAGGATTACGGAAAGATAAACGACAGAAAGCTATTGGAACTTTTTTGTTGATTTTATCAATAGCTAGTTATAAATAGTTTTACATTTAAGCTACGGCCAACGGTTCGGCCACTATCGAGGCCGAAATGTAAGTTTTTAAGTGAAATTTTTCGACATAATCACGTTTTAAACGGCTAAACCATGGAAGATAGAGTAAAAAGTCACTGAAACTTTTGTGTACATCGCATTATTTCGTATTAAAATCAAATTCAAATTTCTATTCTGGCCTAGAACTAAGGTTTTGTCTGCAATGGAGCACAGAAAACAATATCTCACGTAAAACTTGAAAAAATCGATACATTAAAACGCGTAATGCGGCCAAACCATTGGGGATAGGGCACAATGTCATTTATAAACATTTTTTGTAGATCGCGCTGTTTTCTAAATCGCACTGAAAATTTGTTTTGAGCTACGACCAACCGTTTAGGCGCTATCGAGCCCGAAATGTAAATTTTTGGGCAAAATTTTTCAAAATGTTTTCACTTAATCGCGTTTTTGCGGGCCAAACCAATGGAGATAGAGCAAAAAGTTACTACTGGACCTTTTTTGTAGATCGCTTCACTCCACACTAGCGTTTTTTCGTCAGATCCGAGCTACGACCTACGGTTAGTAGACACTACAGAGCCTCAAACAAAAGTCTACAAGCGAAAATTGCCAAAATTCGACAAAATGTTCGAGTTTGGAAGCATTTTTACGGGTTTGATCAGTAGAGATGTGGGAAAATCTAATATGCGTATTTTGTAGATCAGACAATTCGCTAAATATCCCCTCAAAAATTAGATTTGAGCTACGACCAACGGTTTATTCGCTAGACGGCTCTAAAAGCAAAAAAACTACACACCAGTTTTTAACCATTTTTCAACCATTTCAAACCGGTTTTTTAATTTTTTTGAAGGGTTTAAAAAGTAAAAATATCCGGTTTTCAGACTTTTCCTCCGGGTCATATTGCAAAAGGTACCTGCATGCCAAATTTCAAGTTTCCAGCACTTCTAGAAGTATGTTAGAATTGTATATATATATATGTCAGTTCAGTGAGTCAGTCAGTATCACATGCGGCTGTATATATATGGGACCTCGCCTTCGGCTCGCTGGGGGCTACGCCCCCAGGCCCCCAAAGTAAAACGCTTGCAAATTCGGGGATAAGCGGAATTCGGTGACTGGTTAAGTCCGGACATTAAGTAAATGACAAGGGATTTAAAAATTGACCTTTTTCATAGATTTTTTTCCGGATTCGTAAAAACTTTTGACTTTGAGGGCATTTGCGGTTAAACCGTTAGAGATACGACAAAAAGTGACTGGACCTTTCTTGTTGGAAATTTAATTTTGTCTTTCGATTGTGCCCTCAGATCTGATCTACGACCTATGGTTTAGCCAGAAATGAGCTCGGGAGAAAAGTCTGCACGGGTCAGCTATCTTGAATTGTTTAGTATAAACATAATAAAAACCGACCTCAAGGCAGTATTTTAAGTCGAACAGGGGGTTTAATATCACCAGGAGACTATCTAGTCAAGGCGAGAAATTCCCTGGGTGGGTGATTAATGTTAAGGAGGTTAAGACAAGAGGGGGTTTAATTTCGTCAGGATATTGTCTGGTCATATGAACAAATTCCCAGGGGGGGTTAACGTTAACCGGGGGATAAGTCTTCCAGGGGGTTATCTGGTCATACCAGGATCTTCCCCCAGGGGGGGGGGTTAAGAGATTTTGGTGACTGGTAAAATTCGGACATGAGGTCATGGCAGGAAATTCCCTGGGGGGTTTAAATGTTACCAGGGGGGTTAACACATCAGGGGGTTGAAATGTACAGGAGGTTATCAGGTCATACCAGGAAAATCCCCGGGGAGGGGGGGGGGGTGTTAATATTACCGGGGGGTTAATGACACACTTGGGCCTTTTTTAGAGGGTATTGTGTCTGTGAACATAATAAATATTCCTCTGTCCCTATCTACTATTGACGCTTAGCTAACGCTCAGCCAACTCCCGAAGTCACTGAACCTTTTTCTGTAGATCCACGTGATTTCCTAAATCCCGTTTAAAATTTGTTTTGAGTTACGGACCAACCGTTTAGCCCGCTATCAAGCCCGGAATGTAAATTTTTTAGGCGAAAATGTCCAATATTTTCACTTAATCGCGTTTTTGCGGTCAAACTAAGGGAAATATAGTAAAAAGTCACTGGACCTTTTTTGTAGGTCATCTTATTTCCTAAATAAAAACGTTAGTCTTATTTTTGACCTCCGACCAATGGTTTCGCCGCTATCGACCCCAAAAACCAAAAGTTTCGCGTAAAAGTTTACAACAAAAATTGTACATAATCACGTTTTTCGGCCAAAACCAATCGAGATAGGGCAAAAGATTACTGGACCTTTTCTGTAGATCGCGCAATTTGCTAATTTGATGGGTCAATCAGATTTTGAGCTTACGACCAACGGTTCGGCCGCTATCGGGCTTGAAACATTATTTTTATCGAAAAAATCTCTGGAATTTCAAATGTTCGAAGCGTTTTGTCGCTTAACCATGAAGATAGAGCAAAAAGTCATTAGACCTTTTTTGTAGTTCACTTCATTCCTGACCATGAAATTTTCCGTCAGATCCGAGCTAGCTCCAACGGTTCGCCCGCTATCGGCTTACAAAAGAAAATGCTGCAGGGCGTGAAGAATGCGCGATTTTTTGGGGAATTTTTTTGAGGGGTTGAAAATGAAAAAATTCTCACTTTTTCGGGATTTTCCCTGGTGGTTACACGTGGAAAGCTATCTGTGTAAACCCAAATTTCAAGTCTCTAACTCATCTGGAAGTAAGGTTAGAATTAGTATACGTGAGTGAGTGAGTGAGTCAGTCAGTCAGTCTTAGCACATGCGGTTGTTATATATATTAGACCTCGCCTTCGGATCGCTGGGGGCTACGCCCCCAGGCCCCCCAAAAGTAAACCGCTTGCAAATTTCGGGGATAGAGCGGAATTCGGTGACTGGTTAAGTTCCGGACATTAAGTAAATGACAAGGCGATTTAAAATAAAATTGAAACTTTTGTCCATAGATTTCCCTTTCAGGATTCGTTAATTCTAAAAACGTTTGAGACCTTTGAGGGCATTTCATTTGCGTGTTATAAACCGTTAAGAGGATACGACAATAAAATTTGTGTAACTGGAACATTTCTTGATCGGAAACATTTAAATTTTATATTTCGATTCTGGTGTTCCGCATTTAGGCTTACGACCTTCGTCTGGTTTAGCCCGAGTACGGAGCTGTGTGAGGAAAGGGCTGCAGCCTGGTTGGCTATTGTAGCAATTGTTTATGTGTAATATAATATACAAAAAACTCCAACCCTTAGTCTATTATTTTTAAGTTGTATTAGGGGGTTTTAATTTTGCTACTGAGGTTTTATCTTGTCAATTGCCTAGGAAATGTTGATCCCCGGTTGGGGGGGATGATAAATGATTAAAATTGTGGGTGGGTGTGTGGGTAAGATTTCAGGGGGTTATAGATGTAGTGGCAGGGATTAATGTTTCTAGGTCCATATGAATGTAAATTTCCAGGGGGGGGTTAATGTTACAAGGGGTTATTGGGTTAGATGAACACACGGGGGGCCTAATTTTAGAGAGTGTATGTTGTGTATGTGAACATAATTAAAAAACACTCTGTTCCCCTATCTATTATTTGAAGCTTCACCTAACGCTCATGCGCCAACTGCCGATGTGGGAGAAGGGGGTTTTTAGTCCACTCTCGTTAAACGGTAGAAATACAAGGTCAATCTGTAACCAACATGATCGCACTACATTATAGTTGCATACTATCTAAAACACCTAAAAAAATGGAATGACAAAGACATTTGTCATTTAGTAGGCATTTATCAGGGCTTATCGGATCTAAAGGATAAACGACAGAAAGTGCTTACTGAAGCCCTTTTTTTAGGAATCTCTAGATTGTCCTAGTTATGGAAGTTTTTGGGGTTAAGTTAAGACCAATGTGTTCGCGTTTGCTACCCGCTCCAAGAACAATAGTTTTCACACCTAAAAAGTAATAAAAATATTTCCTTTTTAAACAGGTGTTTTTGGCCAGACCATTTAGGGATAGAGGCAAAGCTGTAGTTTACTAGTCGTTTTTTGTAGTTGGGTTAGAACAACGTGTATCGTTTACTGGCAAAATAACTTATTAAATGACATGTGGTTTGTGAGTGCTGAGCGGTGAACCGGAACGCTGTTTAGGGGCCCGCTCATCAACGCCCTGGTGAAAATTGTAAAAAAAAAAAAAAAATTTGTAGGCGAAAAAATTTTCCAAATTATTTTCACATTACATAGCGTTTTGTGGACAAACCCAATGGAGAATAGAGTAAAATGTTCCACTTGACCTATTTTTGTAGAATCACATATTTCCTAAATCCTAAACCCTTTGATTGTATCTTTGACCTCCGACCAATGGTTTTCGCTCGCTATCGACCTACGAAAAACAAACTTTTCAACGTAAAAATATTACAAAAAAATTGCACAGTAATCATCGTTTTTTCGGCCAAATCCATTGGAAGATAGGGCAAAATGGGTTCACTGAGACCTTTTTCTGTAGATCGACACAATTTTGCTAATTTGGATGGGGGTTTCAATCAAGATTTGAGCTACCGCCACGACCAACGGTTCGGGCCGCTATCGGGCTCTTCGAAACATTATTTTTATCGGAAAAAAATTCTCTTGGAATTTCAAAAAATGTTCCGAGCGTTTTTGTCCGCTTTAACCATGGAAGATAACAGCAAAAAGTCACTGGAACCTTTTTGGAGTAGTTCACTTCATTCCTAGATTATTGAATTATTTATTCGGTCAGAATCCGAGCTAGCCTCCAACGGTTCGCGCCCGGCTATCGGGCTCTTTACAAAAAAAGGCATGCAGGGGTGAAAAAATGCAATGAAATTTTCTCCGAATTTTTTTGGAGGGGTTTATTTTTTTTTTTAAAAGTAAGAAAAAAGTCCGGTTTTCAGACTTTTCCTGTTGGTTACACGACAAAAGGTACCCGCGTTGCCAAATTTTTCAAGTTGTCCAGCACTTCTAGAAACCTATGCTTAGAATTTGTATATACAATCCATCCAAGTTGACTGGTGAGTGAGTGAGTGAGTGGTTTCACATGCGGCTGTATAGTATAATATAGGACCTCGCCTTCGGCTCGCTGGGGGCTACTGCCCCCAGGGGCCCCATTTGCGGTAGTTGGCCTAACTGTGTCGGGAGATAAGCGGTAGTTCGGCTGATTGGTTAAATTCAGACGATTGAAAGTTTGTCCACAATTTTATGTATCCGTTCTCGAGAATCTAACGGGTCGTAATTGCTTCGACTAACGCTCAGCCAAAAGATTGTGGTGGTGTTTATAATTATTAATCCAAATTGATGTGGTGTGTAGAAGAGTTAAGGTTTATGTTGTTTGGTGAAATTTTGGAGACCAAAGAAGAATTTGGTTTTAACCAAAGTCAGAGGAACGTATTGTATACTCCAATAGTTTATAATTTTCCGGTATTTACCCAAACTTTTTGACGTTTGAGGGCATTTTTGCGGCCATAAAACCGTTAGAGATACGTGGAAAAAAGTTGATTGGAACCTTATTTCTATGTCGGGAAATTTAATTTTAATCTTTCGAATTCCGTCATCAGATTTCAGCTGCGAGCTTTGGTTTTTAGCCAGGAATGAGCTCGGCGAGAATAGTCTGCGAACTGGTCCTACGCTATTCTTGGAATATTGTTTAGTAATAAACATATAAATAAAAACCACGACCTTAAGGCAGTATTTTTAAGTGTGATACAGGGGGTTTAATATCACCTGGAGACTATCTAGTCAAAGGACGAGAATTCCCGGGGGGGGGGGGGAGGGATGGTGCGGGATGATTGAATATGTTAAGGGTGTGTTATAGACATCAGGGGGTTTAATTTCGTCAGGATATTGTCTGGTCATATGAACAAATATTCCCGGGGGGGGGGGGGGGTTAATGTTACAAGGGGTTATAATGGACACACCCCTGTGGCCTATGTTACGAGGGTTGTTGTGCCTGTGAACATAAAGAAAAAAAACACTTTGTCCCTATCTACTATTGGAAGCTTTCACTAAAAAGAAGATAGCTCAGCCAACTCCACGACGTGGGAGGGGGGTTTTATGGTTTTTTAGTAGGGATCACCGTCGTTAACGTATTAATGACGAAAGGTCAAATCTGGAACCAGCACGAATCTGCACTAAATATCAAGGTTTGCCAAAGGATTTAAAACCCCTCGTAAAATTCGCCGACAAAAGAATTTTAGCCTCTTGTTAGAGCATTTTCCAGGGATTAACGGAAAGATAAACCGACAGAAAGCTATTGGAACTTTTTTGTTTGATTTTATCAATAGCTAGTTATAGAAATAGTATTATACATTTAAGCTACGGGCCCAACGAGTTCGGCCACACTAATCGAGGCCCGAAATGTTAAGTTTTTTTAAGTGAAAATATTTCCGAGACCATAGAATCACGTTTTACGGCTTTAAACCATGGAAGAGATAGGGTAAAAAAGTCACTGAAAACTTTTGTGTACCATCGCATTATTTAGAAATTAAAATCAACTTTCTATTCTGGCCCTAGAAACTAAGGTTTTGTAGTCTGCAATGGAGCACATGAAAACAATATTCTCCACGTAAAACATTTGAAAAATCGATACCATTAAAACGCGTGTTATTATTTTAATGCGGCCAAAACCATTGGGGGATAGGGCCACCCAAATGTCATATTTAAACCCCAATTTTTGTATGATCGCGCCTTGTATTTCTAAAATCGCACTGAAAATTTGGTTTTGAGCTCTACGGTACCCAACCGTTTTAGGCCGCTATCGAGGCCCGAAATGTAATGTAAATTTTGTTGGGGCAAATTTTTCAAAATGTTTGTCACTTTAATCGCGTTTTGCGGCCCAAACCAAATGGAGGATAGAAGCAAAAAAGTTACACTGGACCTTTTTTGTAAGATCGCTTCCACTCCACACATAGCGTTTTTTCGTCCAGAACCGAGCTACGACCTACGGTTTAAGACAATACAGAGGCCTCAAACAAAAAGTCTACAAGCGAAAATTGCCAAAAATTCGACAAAATAGGTTCGAGTTTGGAAGCATTTTTACGGGTTGATCAGTAGGAGATATGGGAAAATCTAATATGCGTTATTTTGTACTAGATCAAGACAATTCGCTAAATCCCCCTTTCAAAAATTTAGATTTGAGCTGACGACCAACCGTTTTATTCGCTAGACGGCTCTAAAGGGCAAAAAAACTACACCAGTTTTTAACCAGTTTCAACCGGTTTTTAATTTTTTGGTGAAGGGTTAAAAAGTAAAAATATCGGTTTTCAGACTTTTTCCTCCGGGGTTCTTATTGCAAAAGGTACCTGCATTGCCAAAATTACAATTTTCCAGCACTTATAGAAGTATTGTATAGAATTATGTATATTATAGTCAAGTCAGTGAGTCAGTCAGTAGCACATGCCGGCTGTATATATATGGCGACTCGCCTTCGGGGCTCGCTGGGGAGCTTTACGCCCCCTAGGCCCCCTAAGTAATACGCTTGCAAATTCGGGGATAAGCGGAATTCGCGTGACTGGGTAAGGTCCGGACATTAAGTAAATGAACAAGGGATTGGGAATTAAAATATGACCTTTGTTCATAGATTTTTTTCCGGATGCGTAAAAACTTTTGACTTTGAAGGGCATTTTGCGGTTTTAAAAACCGTTTATGAGATACGACAAAAAAGTGACTGGTCACTTTCTTGTGGGAAATTTAATTTTGTTCTTTTCGATTGTTGCCCTCAGATTCTGGATCTAGGACCTATGGTTTAGCCAGAAATGAGCTCGGGAGAAAAGTCTGGGCCACGGGTCCCATAGGGGCTATCTATGAATTGTTTAGTATAAACATAATAAAAAACGTACCTCAGGGCTGTATTTTAAGTCGAACAGGGGGTTTAATATCACCAGCCGAGACTATCTAGTCAAGGCGAGGAAAATACCCTGGGTGGGGATTAATGTTAAGGAGGTTTAAGGACAAGAGGGGGTGTTAATTTCGTCAGGGTTATTGGAGTGGATATCATATGAACCAAATTCCCAGGGCGGGGTTAACGTTACCGGGGGGATAAGGTCTCCAGTGGGGTTATTAAAGGTCATACCAGGAATCTTCTCCAGGGGGGGGGTTTTTTAAGAGATTTGGTGACTGGTAAAACTTCGGACATGTGGTCATGGCAGAAATTCCCTGGGTGGGTTTAATGTTTACCTGGGGGCGTTGGTATCACATCAAGGGGGGGTTGAATGTACCAGGAGGTTATCAGGGTCATACCAGGAAATCCCCGGGGGGGGGGGGGTTATATTATCCGGGGGTTAAAGACACACTTGGGCCTTTTTTAGGAGGGTATTGTGTCTGTGATACATAATGATTATTCCTCTGTCCCTATCTACTATTGACGGCATTGCTAAACGCTCAGCCATAATCCCGAGAGTCACACTGAACCTTTTCTGTAGATACACGTGATTTCCTAAATCCCGTTTAAAAATTTGTTTATGGAGTTACGACCAACCGTTTAGCCGCTATCTAAGCCCAGTGAATGTAAATTTTTTTAGGCGAAAATGTCCAATATTTTCACTTAATCCGCGTTTTGCGGTCAAACTAAGGGAAATATAGTAAAATGTCACTGGACCTTTTTTTGTAGGTCAGTATTATTTTCTAAATGAAAAACGTTATTTAGTTTTATTTTGACCTATCCGACCAATGGTTTCGCCGCTATCGACCCCAAAAACAATATGTTTCGCTGTAAAAGTTACAACATAAATTGTACATTAATCACGTTTTTTCGGCCCCAAAACCAATCGCAGATTGGGCAAATAAAAGGATTACTGGACACTTTTCTGTAGATCGCGCAAATTTGCTTAATTTGATGGGGTCAATCAGATTTGAGCCTTCGACCTAAACAGGCGTTCTGGCCGCTATCGCGGCTTTGAAACATTATTTTTTTCGAAAAAATCTCTGGAATTTCAAATGTTCGAGCGTTCGTTTTTGTCGCCTTAAATCCATGGAAAGATAGAGCAAAAAGTCATTAGGGACCTTTTTTGTAGTTCACTTCATTCCTGACCATGAATTTTCACGTCAGATCCGAGCTAGCTACAACGGTTCGCCCGCTATCGGGCCTTACAAAAAAATGCCTGCAGGGGTGAAAGATGCGCGATTTTTTGGGAATTTTTTTGAGGGGTTTTGAAAATGAAAATATTCTCACCTTTTCGGGATTTTCCTTGGTGGGTTTACACGTGGAAAGCTATCTGTGTACCAAATTTCAAGTTTCCACACTTCTAGAACATGCTTTGAATTTGTATACATCCATCATAGTGAGTGAGTGGTGGTGGTTTCAAAATGCGGCTGTATATAATATAGGACTCGCCTTCGCTCGCTGGGGCTACGCCCCCAGGCCCCCATTTGGTGTTGGCTAAATTCGGGGGAAAAAGCGTAGTTCGGTGATTGGGGTTTAAATTCAGACGTGAAGTTTCCAAATTTTTATGTATTCCCTTCTCGAGAATCTTACGGGTCGTAATGCTTCGCTAACGTCAGCCAAAGATGTGTGGGGGTTTAAAATTAAACAATTGATGTGGTAGAAGAGTTAAATTATGTTTTGTGAAATTTGGGGGACAAGAAGATTTGGTTTTTAAACCCAAAATCAGAGACGTATGTATACCATATTTAATTTTCCGGATTTACCCAAACTTTTGACTTTGAGGGCTTTTTGCGGCCCTA
This sequence comes from Homalodisca vitripennis, assembly GCF_021130785.1. NCBI lineage: Eukaryota > Metazoa > Arthropoda > Insecta > Hemiptera > Cicadellidae > Homalodisca > Homalodisca vitripennis. Next base: position 12,590 of record NW_025786988.1, read on the forward strand.
ACCCTTAGAGATACGTGAAAAAG
>NW_025786989.1:0-15831 GCF_021130785.1 Homalodisca vitripennis
GAAGTTGGATCCATAAAAGTGAATGGTTTTTGCTAGCCTAGACATAAGGGCGTTGCCACCCCCTGTCTGATGTGACTGGAGAGGCAGGATACGAATTGGCTTCCCCTTCTTCCGAGGAGACATGACTGAGATTAATTCCCTAAATGGATCCCCTACAGGAGACGACCCCTACCCCTAACCTTACCCATCAACAATATCATGTCACTGACGCGGAGAACAAAGCGGGTAAAGGTCCTTAGAGGACTAGGTGCAATTTATAAGCTTTTTGTTCTAAGAGAACAAAAGACATTTGCGGGACAACTGAATTAACACTGGGGTAGGCAGGCACTAGGGCAAAGGAACGGAAAAGAGATAGCCTGCCATATTTTTAGAATGGCATTAATTCCAAGGAATTGAGCTAAAAAATCCCCATACATTTTTGGCTACCTTATTCGTGAGCTCCATACAGTACATGACTTACATACCTCTCACCAGGCTTACAACCCACTCTTCTCATAACGTCCATGGGATAACCCTTGAGACAAAAGTTTCGCTGTGTGGAAATGGTACCACAATGTTTTAAGCAGTCGTAACACAATACCAGCTGAAACCTGAGAAATATGATACACAGTGACAGGTGTATTTTTTCCAGAGAGAGTTTCTAAAAAGCTGGTATTCGAGTTTTTAAATGACAGCAACCTGAACATATCAGTGTAGAACACCAGCCAAAACGCGGTCGAAAGGAGTGAGGAAGCATGAGCGTGCTTCTGGTAAAGTGTTTCAAGACAGGAAAAAAGAGGATTGATCCGTATTCATTTTTGTAGATCAACGACATTATAATGGGAATGAACGATCATTTAAATGTATGTTTAACGATTGAACAACATAAAATAGGACTGTTGTTTTTAAATATTTGTCTTAAAACCCCCAGAGTGCTAATTAATTGAGCTCATGTTGTTCGGTATGGATTTTAAATAGATAACCATACAAACTACAAATTTTATAAATACTGCAACACAATTATAAGGTGCCATATTTAGCTTCCCTTCCCAGGGCCGTATTTAGCTTTGGCGGACCCCGTCATGTGACGCCACCGCCCCCCGTCACACCGCTTTAACGCCCCCCGCCCCTTTACTTACGATATCACATTGACAACATCTTATTAATTTTGTTAGTGATAGTAAGATTCAATATATGTTGCTACAAAAATAAGTACCGGAAAAAACCGGAAATTGATCTGACCATTTTTAAGCATTATTTTAAATAATTAGTGAACTCTAAACATTTATTAGTATATTAGTTGTCCAATGTAAATTAATTTTATAAATTAATTATTATAATAAAAACCTTTAAAATAAATGGTATTTTTGTATTTAATTTTTTCTCTATTAAACAAATTTCTTCTTTTGTATGGGGGCACTCCAGTTATGACCCAAGTTTAGAGTGTATTTTTTATTGCAGGAACTAATTATTGACATTTTTCGCATTAGAATAAACAGCGGTTTGAGATTTTTTTAAAAAGTAAGATTAATGTTTTAAAAACAATAGTCACAATATCTTCGGAATTGTAACGAACGATTCTACAAATATAGCCTATATTAGTCGTTGACAGTTTATTAAATATAAACCTCTAGCAAAGAAACCTGCGCAGAAGCAATTATCTGTACAACCACGCGCAGGAGGGGCCCCCCACCAATGGGTGGGGAGTGGGACGAACATCTCCTCGTTTGTTTTAATCACGCTGGTGTTGGATCCGTGTTCCTCGCTCGCGCCATTTTGTTTAACCACTTGAAGCTACTTACTCTATAACTATATTTGTATTATCGTGAGTAGGCCTATACAACGGTAAAATAATAATTAAACAGACTAAAGTAGCCATAGACCGCTATCTAGGGAGCTTGCATTTTGGTGTGAGGTTAAGGCCGCGCCAGTGGCAGTGGCCAGCCCCCAGTGGTGGGGATATTGGGAATAAGGCGACACTCAGCGGCGGAGGGGTAATTTTACCCCACCCTGCGTGACCTAAAATTCGCCCTATGTCTTTTTTTTGTACTCGAATCTACTTATAGAACTGATTTCGCCCGTACAAAACGGTCCCCATCAAATAAACCATGGTGTAACGGCCCTGCCCGGAGCCCCTGAGACGTCCCGGGCCCTCCGGTAAAGTTGTCCGACAAAACCTGGTTCTAGTACGGAGTCTGAACTCCCCCCCCCTTGCATAATATTTACCAAGTTAAATTGCACCTCGCGTTCGGCCCCTCAGAGAACGACTATCCAAGTGATTTAACCATTTCTAATTTTCCATATAAATATTAAGAGTAAAATTTTCATCCTACATCTCTAATAAATCCTCTAAGTTAACTCGTTCGAAAGTAAACAGACGAACACAAAGGTAGAAATTCTGATTTCATCAACAACTGGTGGAAAAACTCTGCTAAACTCAAATTCGTAGTAGCTAAATTTATAATGTATAAATACATTTTAAGCCAAAACCCTAAGTTGTATCAACTATATAAAATATATAGAAGCGTTTCCTTGTACATATTCTATATGCCATCTAGGACATAGAACAGAGTTCATTTGAGTTGTCTGCAAAATCATGTAAATAAATAAAAACTTTATTATCCAGTGATCAACGTTAACATCTAAATTCTTCAGGTCGGCATAAGCTATTCACTTTGTTTTAAGGACATTGTCTAAGGTATATTCAAGTTGTTTTAGTTAAGTCCTTTCAAAGTTATCTCATTAGACAAATTCTGTTCCTATTCGATAAAACTCTAGGTTTCATTTTAAAGTTAATTTTAAACGCAAAAATATCTGTTTGACAGACTTAGAATTTGTGTTAGTAGAAAACTTTCAAAATACCATACTAATGACCACACCATGATCTCTGTCCATTCCATGCTTTTAATTAATAATACAAGTGAAACAAAAAACACAGGAAAAATCCCTTTAGCGTTATATGTTGAAACCATAAGCACTCAATCTTTCTATGGAAACCATCCCAATCCAATAACAGTTACCGAAAAATGGTCAAGACTTTAGAGTCTTTTTTTACAATCAGTATTTCGGGAAATCAGTGTAAACTTATATTTATACATAAAACAAATCAAAACAGGTTGTGATGGAGAAATTAATATGTAAGCAAAGTCATTCTTAGGATCCAGCATTACTTCGAAGACAACCGTAACTTAAATGTAAGACTTAAACATCTTATATTATCTTGATTGAAAATTTAAGAAAAAAATTATCTTTCATACAGAAATTCTTCCAATAATTAATGAAAGTCTTAGTTTCAGCGTTGTCTTAAAGTTGGCTCTCCGATATGGGAATGTAGCTGCTCCAGGAACAACAACAACTGGTTTAATTAGGTCCAAAGAATTAATAGACATTCTTTCATACTAAACTCCTCAACTTTTTATTTATTATTTTTTGGTTCTCTTAGGACAGAAAAAAAAAGCTTATAAATTTGCAATTAGTTTTCTATAAGAACCTTAGCGCTGCTTCGAGCAGTCGAGCAGGATATTCAGGACAGGTAAGGTTTACGCGGTAGGGGTCATCTCCTGTCGAGATCCATAGAGGAGAAAGAATTAGGGACACTAAGCTTAAAGTCATGTCTTCCGCGGAAAAGAAGGGGAAAATTATTAAGGGCCCTCAGTAATAGTTTTATAAAATTCTTATTATTCAGATTGCAGGCCAACCTTGAGAAGTAATATTAATATTAAAAACTAGCTGTATCCCGTGGCTTCGCACGCTTTTCGTAAGCTTTGCCCTGTGTAATGTGTTACTTCTGGTTCAAGTGAATTATATTTCCAGGGCCGATGTCGAGTTTTGCCCTTTAGATGGGTTGCCACGATCAAGATAAAGCATATGTACGTTTATAGCCATCATACACAATTACATGTAATTTTATTATAAAGTGGTCTAACACTCAAACTTTAATTCAAGTTCACAATCAGAAATTTATCTTCAAGACAAATATACATCATAACCTTCAATATAGTGTTTGGTTATTTAATATACATAAACTGGTCTCGTAATTGCAGTTTTTAGTGTTGCAGGCGCCTTTGAAAACTTGTTATCTTTTGCTAGCACTGCCTGTGGTGGCGGAATTACATCAATGGGCAAATATAGTATATAAACCTTCACTGTTGGAAAAATACATATACATCACAAATTTTCATAATGTACGGTTAAATAGTTTACGAATCCATAAAGGACAAAACACACAAACATTCCATTATATATATACTACTAGCGGGCCCCGGCGCGCTTTGCTGCGCAATTCAATAATTTTTTGCAAAAGTTGCCCGCGGCTTCGCACGCCAATTTCCCGTTGAAAACAGTACACTATATTCACTTATTCTTTTTCTATCACATTCTAAACATTGCTGAGATAATTGATAGTCGTTCCATCCGTGAGCCTCTTGGGCGTATTATGAAGGTATGTACCATATTCCTGCCTCTATCTAGCTGTAAACCCACGGCCTTCGCACGCAAATCTTTAAGAACCGAAGTCCTTATATTACTTAGTAAATTTTTTTTTTACCTATAATAAATTTTAGATTAAATTAGTTATATCTACCGAATGCCACGATTGAGCTTGCTTTGTTTGTCTCGATTCGAGAGAATATGTACACACGGATTTTTGAGAACCATACTTCTGTTCAAAAAAAACAACTAAGGTTTAGATTTTAGAACATACTTTATAATTTGTAACCAACGTAAGATAGTAATTATGATATCTGCATTACTCTTCTGATCAAAGCATGAGCATGGTTTATATTAAAATAAATATTGCAGAAAAGGGAGTGAATTTTTACGTCAAATTTTGAATTGTAAATATCTGGATAGTAAAGTCTATGTTTATACAGTGATTGCAAAAACAGTTTAAACAAAATTTGTCCGTTTGCTCTTAAGCTTACACTATGCTTTAAAACTATAAGTCGTAATATGCATGTTTACAAAGAAACAGCTGATTAAAAATTTGAAAAACGTTAACATATGTTTGCTGCAATGCATTACTATATGGGAATTTCTGTAACCAGTGGAGGCGGAATCCTGAATCGGGAAAGGGATGGGGCATAGCTTATAAACCTTCCCCGTGAAAATAATACCAAATACGTACAAATTTTCATCATGATCGACCCCAATAGTTCACGATTTCCCATAAAGGACAAACATACAAACATTTTATTTTTTATATATACCTTACTTATCCTTACTTACTTACTGCCGGGGCGTAACAAATCCTCAGTCGAATCTTTGTCCTCGTCTATGAGCCACTTCCACGCCACCCTGTCTATCCGCCAGAAATTCACATAACCCCTGCCACAGACCGGGGTCACAATCTTCCGACCACCTTGATGCGCACCATCTTTATCTTTGGCCTACCCAAAGGGGCGCCCTTCCTGTCGGTAACCTCCCGTGCCTGGTAGACCTCTTTTAACCTTGTGCCCTCCTGTCTCCTGATGTACATGTCCTAGCCAGCGAATTCTCTTTGCCTTCACCAAAGCCACAATTATCAGGATCTTGGTATACATTGCGTAATTCTCTATTTTTTTTCTTATTCGTTCGCCACAACCCCTTCATCTACTTATTGGTCCAAATAATTATTTTCGAGTGGAGAATCTTTATTCTCAAAACAATCAATCCGCCCCCTCTCATTTTTCTATCGTTTAATGTCCCATGTTTCACTTCCCATACATTAGGACTAGGTTGAATGATTGTTTTTCTATAAATTCTTTATTTTGGAGCATTGTGACAACAATCTTGACGTAAAGAGTCATGTACAACCGCCCCAAGACACCTATTTCGCAAAGTTAGCTAATTTGGCTTTTGTATCTCTATATCCTCCCACGTTTTTTGCTGTATTATTGTTTACATACCCAAATATTTAAAATACTTTCTACACAGTCCAATCGAGTAGTTTGTCAATGCTTAATGTTTGTTCTCACATTTCCAGACATGTCTTCCAAAATGAATAATTTTTAGTTTTTATCTTTCATTTAGCTCTAAGCCTATACTGATTTGACAGTTCTTTAATAAAACTTTTTTGTTAGTGTGGAGAGGTCATCCAAACTTTCTGACAAGATCACTAACATCATCCGCAAGATGCCATTATGTTCAGGTCCACTCCTAATTTAAAACCCCTCTTTGGTAAGTCTTTTAATCTTTTTGTAATGCTCTCTTCCCACAGCCCAGGTTGAAGAGAGTGGGAGAAATCCCATCTCCCTGTCTTACTCCCAGTGTTGATAAGGAAGTTTTTCCGACATTTCTCCATTCTATTCCTTATTTTGGCCTTTGAGTCACTTATACACATTTTTGACAGTCCTTATTCAGTTTTATTGCGGGATTCCATGTTTTTCCTTTCCATCTTCTTGAATAGAGCATCTCCTAATCTATGCTGTCATAAGCCTTTCTTGAAGTCTATAAAAATTCCATAGAAGCCTTTGTTGAACTCAATAATATTGTTGAAATTGCCTGTTTTAAGTAGGAAAAATTTTGATCTATTGTGACCTGCCTTTCATAAATCCCCTGATTGCTGTTCACCAATTTATTGCTTCAGTTATAAGGACTTAATCTTGATAGTAATTAATTTTTGAAAATATCTTGTTAGACGGTGTTCAAAAGGAGATATTCCTCTATAATTAGAAACCATATATTGATTATCCCCCTTGTTTTGTGCCAGTAGGAATTAACCACTGCTTCTCTTCCATACCTCCGGTAATAAGTTTCCTCTTCCCATACTTTTTGTAATAAGTTTATGTATTTCTTTTATCAGGAATTTTTTCCTCCACTTTTAATAATCTCAAACATTGTAATTCCGTCTTCACCAGGAGCGCTTATTGCATTTAAGCTTCGCTAAATACCGCGCTACCTGCCGCGTCTTCTACTTTCTTGCGTAGAGGGTGGCATCACCCCAATCCGGTTTGTACATGTTTGTAATTTAATTTCATCGTCAACGCTTCTGTTTGGTACAGTGGTTCCACAATTCAGGAGTTCTTCAAAGTAGTCTTTCCACACTTTAAACCGCCTGATTCTTTGTCCAGTCACTAACTGTCCATTTTTTTGTCTTTTATGCCATAGGCTTTTTGCTGAGGACGCCTTGTTTGAAAAAACGGATTGTTTCTGTCAAAAATCTCTTGCGTTATTTGCTGTTTCTGTTCATTCTCAGCCTTTTGGTAAGTTGTTTCCCGTTTAGGAAGTCTCTTTTCGCTCGTCCTAAGTACCCACTCTGGGTATTTCTGTTAGCTTTCACAGTATTCTGCTCCTAAGTCGTTTCTGTCCATTCATCTGCCTTCTTCATCCACATTGTTCCTGCTTGCTAACCACCTGTGTTTTATTTCTCTTCTCTTGTTTACCGGCTGTCCTGCATTCCTCTGTAAGCCAAGGATGTCTTTCTTCATATTTTCCTTTGTGCCACAACACCTCCCTTTACTGTTTCAGTGACTATAGTTTGTAAAATTTTTCCATTGTTTTCCAATCTTGTCTGACTACAGTCATTTGGTTGTTCTCTAAATGCTTTCTATCTTCCAATATTTGGAATCTATTACTCAATTTAATTTTAAATTCCCTCTGCACTTCTGGTATTGTTATTTTGTCAGACGCTAATTGTTCTTTCATAGGTGTTCTCTTTTTATTCACATTTATTCTTTGTCTTAAGCTAATTAAGACTAAATAGTGGTCTGTACCACTATTTTATATATATAGAATTCATTTTTATATATATATATATATATATAGATAATGCAAATATAACAGATAAATTCTCTGTTCATCAATTCTCTGTTTACTAATTAGTTTATTTATCATTGCCAAACACACAAAAAATATAGGCAGTAACACTTTATAAAGGAGATTACATCGGGTCTCTCAATGGATCAATGATTACCATTTTCAACACCCATATAGATAGTAGAGGGTAACGTTTTACAACACATCTGCAACCCCCTAAGTCCACTTGTTCGGTCATCTGACAGTTATCGTGCATACGGGACCGACAGAAATAGAATATTGTCATCAGTAACTGACTAAATAAAAACTTCGCTACACCCTAGGCCACTTATTTTTTCAGATATAGTGTTTAATTACCGGTATCTATTAATTTTTTTCATGTTAATTTATGACCCAGCATAAAAATATATTTTAATACCATGTTTTTGGCTGAGTGTACTTGTTTATAATACAAGGTAGTCTGTTCCAAGGTCACACACTTGAAATTTATTCAGAAGAATGGGGTCATATTTTATGGAATATAATAATAATAATAATTTTATTATTTAAATTATAAAATAAATAATAAAAATCTGTTTCTCAAAAGTTATGGCGATAAACATTTACTTACCTTCATTCATATGTAATTAATAATAAAATCCTCAAAAATTCTCGGTTTCTCCCTATTAAATTTTTTTCCAGGGTTTCAAAGAGTACAGAGGAGAGGTCATTATTATACAGTAATAATGTTTCTTTCGAGTGGATAAAAGTAATAAATGTGAAGTGAGGAGGGGAGCAAACATAAATGTTGCCAAAAGTCTATGAAGTCACAATTCCAACAACAAACACACGTCTCTCTTTGTGTGCTCTGTACAACATGCTTAGAACCATGCAGCCCAAAGCTAATTGTACAGAACAAACAATTCTGTCACAATTAACAAGGTGAGGAGGGGAGCAAACATAAATGTTGCCAAGAGTCCTTGAAGCGACAATCCAACAGTAAACACATCTCTCTTTGTGTGTCCTGTACAACATGCTTAGAACCATGCAGCCCAAAGCTAATTGTACAGGAACAAACAATTCTGTCACAAAATAACAAGGTGAGGAGGGGAGCAAACATAAATGTTGCCAAGAGTCCTTGAAGCCACAATCCAACAACAAACACATCTCTCTTTGTGTGTCCTGTACAACATGCTTAGAACCATGCAGCCCAAAGCTAATTGTACAGGAACAAACAATTCTGTCACAATTAACAAGGTGAGGAGGGGAGCAAACATAAATGTTGCCAAGAGTCCTTGAAGCGACAATCCAACAGTTAAAACACATCCTCTCTTTGTGTGTCCTGTACAAACATGCTTAGAACCATGCAGCCCAGAAAGCTAATTGTACAGGAACAAACAATTCTGTCACAATTAACAAGGTGAGGAGGGGAAGCAAACATAAATGTTGCCAAGAGTCCTTGAAAGCCACAATCCAAACAACAAACACATCATCTCTCTTTGTGTGTCCTGTACAACATGCTTAGAACCATACAGTCCACAGCTAATTGTACAGGAACAAACAATTCTGTCACAATTAAACAAGGTGAGGAGGGGAGCAAACATAAATGTTGCCAAGAGTCCTTGAAGCCACAATCCAACAACAAACACATCTCTCTTTGTGTGTCCTGTACAACATGCTTAGAAACCATGCAGTTCCAAGCTAATTGTACAGGAACAAACATTTCTGTCACAATTAACAAGGTGAGGAGGGGAGCAAACATAAATGTTGCCAAGAGTCCTTGAAGCCACAATCCAACAACAAACACATCTCTCTTTGTGTGTCCTGTACAACATGCTTAGAACCATACAGTCCAAAGCTAATTGTACAGGAACAAACAATTCTGTCACAATTAACAACATGAGTGAGGAGGGGAGCAAACATAAATGTTGCCAGAGGTCCTTGAAGCCACAATCCAACAACAAACACATCTCTCTTTGTGTTTCCTGTACAACATGCGTAGAACCATGCAGTCCACAGCTAATTGTACAGAAACAAACAATTCTGTCACAATTAACAAGATGAGGAGGGGAGCAAACATAAATGTTGCCAAGAGGCCTCCCTTGAAGCCACAATCCACCAACAAACACATCTCTCTTTATGTGTCCTGTACAACATGCTTAGAACCATGCAGTCCAAAGCTAATTGTACAGAAAACAAAACATTTCTGTCACAATTCAATGAGTTTTATCCAGACCATAATGGTAGTTAATATAACAACTTTTATGTATTAGATATGTTTTTTTTAATCTTATGTTGCTCTCTACAACCCACAATAACACATTTGCAGAGAACAAATTATTTTGGTAGTACATATGTGAAAGTTGTTTAAACATTGTTTTATATATATTGGAATAAAAACAAACTATTTTTTTATAATATTGAAAACCTATTGTTAAGTTAATGTCAAACGTATAAAAACGGAGATGAAGGAAATTAAGGGAGGATATCAGCAAAAAACTGAGGAGGCGTTAGTTAAGGCTTCTATATGCAAGAAAGGCTGAGGATATCAAGGATAAGGTGTATGTGGCTTAAAATTAAATGCAATACTTAATCACTTTAATAATTATATCCTTTTATATTTTAGATGAGGATGTTTCCGGAGGAACTGAGGAGTCATCAACTGAAGCCACTAACAGTCAAGGGAAAGGCTGAGGAGATCAAGGATAAGGTGTTGGATGTGGCTCACACAGTAGGAGAGGAGGTTGGAGCACCAAACATGGGTTGTTGTCTCTGTCTTTGTTGGTAAGCATTATTTTTTAATTTTTAAAATTATTTAAATCTCTATGATATATTCTGAAATGTATGTGAGGAGAGTAATTTTTTTATTGTTATGTAAGTGAGATTGCATATGAAATTTAAATATTCTAAAAACATTCTCAATGGACACTTTCAGCGTTCATGTTTTATCATAATTTATGAATTTATATTTATTATTTTATTTTTTTCGAAACCATAAAAATACTCCATTATTATTAGTTCTGCAAAACTGTGTTCGCTGTGATGAACGCAATTTTCTAATGCCTTTTGAAATGCCATTCATACAAGTTAAAATAGCCTGTTAAAAATAGTCTAAATCACGCTAGCAAATCTAAAACCACAATGTTTTGTCTATATTTTAATTATTTTTTTTATTTTTTATGAATGTACAACTCCAAAAACAACAAAATTGTTTAGTATTTAATTTAAATTTAATTTAATTTTAAGCTGTCAGAATGCCCTTTTATATTGTTAATCAAATTTTAATATAAAGCCTTTTCTTATAATATACCAAGGAGTTTAAAAATTACACTATAAATCAGATCAGAACATTTCAGCTGATTCTAAATATCTAAATATTCATTATGTTTACTTCAAATCTTTGTTTGTATACTCCTTTTTTGTAATCCTTTTTGAGAACGACATATAGTCAAAATATTAAAGGATTATATGAAGTCTTTTTGTTTTATTATATATATATATAATAAAATAAAAAAATATATATTATATATATATATTTTTAATTTATTTTATGTAAATTTATTTTTTATTATATGTATATAATAAAATTAAAATATCATTAAATATAAATAACTAATAATAACCAAAAAGATTCCTTTGTTAGCAAGTAAATATTAAGCTCATATTCAAATAATCTTGAAAACTTAATTCAAATTATTAATACATATAAGACCTTACCAATAACGTCCGAATTTAGTCCTAAATAATAGTAAACTTGAAGGCGTTCTAAGTAGAGAATTAAATGTTTACATTTTAGTTTCTATTTTCTAACTATAACTTGGAATTTTTTCAAACACATTGCCATTGTTAAAAACAAAACTAATACTACAATGATACATCAAGAAAGAGGAGATTGTTATGGACTGGTCGAAAACTATCCCCTACATCTGTCTTGCGGCCCGAGACCCCAGGACTATCTGGAAGGTCATGCACAACAAAAACTAATTTGAAATTTCTAAGAAACAAAAATCCCCATAAAACTACTTTCATATCTCAGCCTTGACTCAAATAAAAATATCTTAAGAAACCCTGACAGTCCGTGGTAAAAATCGTCAAAAGCTTTATGTACCTCAGAAAAAGAGAGCCAAATTGTGTTCATTTTGATTTAACGTAAGCAACAGCTTTTCAAAGAAATAAAGACACTGCGGAAGTTGTGGAGAGATTATGATGAAACCCAAATTGGAATAAACATATTATATAATTCTAGATATAGTAGCCTACAGTTCAGTAATGAACTAAACTAGTGTACTGTATTTTAATAATGCCGATTAGATTGTATGTTTTACAGAAATATACAGCTTAGTTTTTAAAAATTTTGAGTAATCGATTTTCTCAAGCTATCAAGACTAAAATTGTTGTTTTTAGAATGGGGATAGCTTTGATACTCGTCAAATCTATTGTAAAGTCTCCCTGAGTTATAGGGGATATCTCAAATCATAAACTTTGACAAGTAAAGAGGGTAAGAAAAATCTGTTGTCATACTCTTTATGAGAAAATGTAATGCATCAATCAGAGAATCAAAAAACTGAATTTTGTAAAAATAATTAAATTAAATATAATAATTAGTATTTGGAAATTTCACAAACTTAGATTAAACTGTGTTAAGAATGGTCTCTTGGTGAACGAAGAGGATTTAGATTTTTAATGTAGCAGAGTTTTATCGATAAAGTAATTCCGTAGAAATTTCTTGTACACGTGTATAATATCCTGTTGGGATTCAATTCACACACTTTGCGGTTAGATGACGAAGATAAAAAACGTTTTTATTGCTAATTATTTTATAGATTACCCCCAAACGCTCTTGACTGGAATCAATTGAGTCCCTCACGTGGTCGGATTTTATTCTAGTAAATAAAGAAGTTATGTTCAAACTTCTTTAATTTATAATAACTCTTTAATTCTCGTGTGCCATTAATCTGTAGAATATAAGCATCTTTAAATTCTTGTCTGTTACTTATAACTTTATAATTTCACAACTTTTGTTTGCCATAAAGCGATATCATTTAGTGAATTAAAGGGAAGCTTTGTTAAACGTCTGTTTTATTGAAAACACATTTCCAATGTTCCAACTTGCAATGTTTCCCAAAAGTTTTATTGGGTTTTCTTAATAACAATTTTAATTCTACTTTTTTGGTTCAGCATACTTGCTTTCTGAGAAATTGCTAAATAAGCGTCATTCTTGGTGAAACAAACGAGTTAGAGGGGTTTATAAATTTTGTTATCTGTAAGACCTTATAAAAAATGTTATCAATATCATGCCTTCTCTGTCAGATCACAGGTTGGAGCCTATAAACAGTTTTGCTTAAACTGCAACAAAAAATACTATATAATCTGTATTAAAGTGTTTTTTATGAGGACAGTAGTATAAATTTAAAATATTCAAACAAAACAGACTGATTTTTCCGTTGATTCAAGTAAGAAGGCATTCGTTTTTATTAGTATGAAAGTTATTTACCTGGAATCGCTTACATGTGTTTGTGACTACCTTTGGTGTATGGAAAACCACAAGAAATTAGATAATCCAAAAGTAGCAAAATATCGAGCTTTGTAAATATTTTACAAGAATTTATATTTTCTTCGTTTGTTTTTGTTGCCATGTCATTGTGTTATGTATGAACGACAACGCTCTGCTGTTAAAAAACAAAGATTAGTCGAGTTATTTCATGTGTCAGTGATTAATTGTTAGATGTAACCCAATTCTAAAAACATTAATAAAAATATATATACAGACATTTAAAATCGATATATATATACATATACACAGGATTTTATATATCGGTTTAAATACCTATACCTTTTATCATAGATGATATGAATATATTGTTCAACATGTACAATAAATATTTATAAAATTGCACTCCCATTCTCATACTAAAAGGACGGTATATTCAGGAAAACTGATTTTATAAATCTATATATTCCAGGTATAAATATAGGGGATATGCCTTGTAGTTCATTATGATTCAGTAATTTTCCAGAGCCTCTGTAAATCCCTTATAACTAACGCCATTTTCTTATTTCAATGTGTTGACCAGATGGTCTCCAAATTTGGACTTTTGTTATACCGTTTTTTGGGACATAAAATAAGAATAAAACTCCTCATATTAGCTCCCAAAATTGCAACTTTTAATATTATTAGTATTTTTTTAAACATATTTCGGAAGAGTGCCCTCGGGCCGATAGTTTGACCCATGGAAGAAATTCAAAATTCTCACAGATTTTTCCACTAATTAGTAAACCGTCCCTCCCCTTCCATTAAGTTTCAACACTAGCTAACGACCTATGAATGTGTTATCATTATAAGGGGGGGGGGGGGGCATGAAACATAAATCCCCAATGAAAAATTTTTTAAAACGCCATTTAAGGAAATAAAGTTTTGATTTTGGTTGATTTCAATTTACGAATTTTTAATATCTAATAAACTTGCTAAATACATAATGTTGAACCTGACCTAAAAGATAAACAATTCAGTCTGTAACTATAAGTATTAATGATGTAAATACTGATATCCATTTCATGAAATTAAAGTCTGTGGTGAGATCATACAACCTTATGTAGAAGATGATGGGTTCAGATGGATTCCAAGGACGACTGGAAACTGTGAGGGGTATTGATTTCCATTAACAACAAAGTGCATCTCAACCAAACCCATAGCCCGTCCTTTGTGCTGGAATATTCAGCTGTTTTTCAATCTCAAATCTCTGAAACCTCTCTTATTCCTCACCATTAATGGGGAAATAATCTGTTTTTGTCTTTCCAATGCCTTTAAATGACATAAGGAGATTACTTCAATTTTTCACCACTTCTACCCATGTACAAAATATTTGAAATGATATTTAATTTAGTAAATTAACCTGTTGATTCCAACATCCTATTTTAATTACATTTCTGTAATGACCTCAACGTTCGTATTAAGAAATGAACATAACATTATAGAAAATTTACAATAATAATTTCAAATTAAAAATTACAAAAAAAATCAAGACAAAAAATGCCGCATATTGCTCTAAACTGATCTTGAACCCGGTGTTCATTCGCATGTTGAGCAATTTTAAGCCACTTACACTGCAGATTAAAATTATTTTTGTATTTGACCCGTTTTCTGTCGTTATATGTTTTTTAGATTTACCCAAAAACTAAAATTCATGGTCGGAAGACCCAAATACCTGTAAAACAATCTTTCATTAAATTTGTATAAATGGCCAATATCCTAATTTTAATTTCAATAAAGATCAATTTTCAATATGTATATTAAAATAAGCCATAATGAATACTTGTGTTTAACGATTTTGTAGACAATATTCAGCTTTATTTATTGTTTTTGTAGATTAATGCCATTTCATGGAGAATATCGTGTCAGGCTATTAGTTGTCTGAAACGCAATTAACATTTCTGCTGTAATATTCAGCGATTACTTTATATTTTTACAACTCCTTTTTTTCCAAGTGTCCCCTAAGTACTGAATTAAATAAAATGGCATATTTTTCCACTAATTGAAAATATTTGAAGAATATAATGTTTAGTGCTGCACAAATACTAGTGAACCACAAAACATTGTATAAAATGTCCATGAGGAAACCAATATATAAACATTAAATAAGACCATAAATTTAGATCTGAAGTCTCTCAAAGTAATATTATTTTACAGTAATAAAAAATAAGTAAAACCAGTTTACCTTTGGTAGATTTCTATTTTGTGTTCCTACCACACAAAACTAAAAAAGTTCTTTATTGTGGGTACTTATTAATATTTTTTAGTAGTCTCATGAAAATATGTAGTTTGGTTTTGTATCTGAATATTTGTCTGTGGTCTACATACAACTGTAGGAAATTAAAAATGTAAAAAAACTATTTTTGATGTTACCAATTGTTTTTTATGAAAATATTTGTTGCATGTCTATAATGTTTGTAGTTTTAATGTACAGTACAGAAACATTACGTTGTGAATCAATTAGTAATTTGCCATCATTAAATACAAATCCTACACAATTTTAATAAAACTTCAACATGGTTGACCTAAACATAGCTGGCGCTAAAAAAATTTAATCAGTGAACAAAATTCTACAGTTAAAAAGCTTAAGTTTCTCTCCCAACAAATTT
>NW_025786990.1:0-16066 GCF_021130785.1 Homalodisca vitripennis
CTTTCACTCTTTTTTTGGCAAAAAATAGCCGAGCTAAGTTGGGGGGATGGCACATCTCGTCAATGTGGTGCGCATCCAAGGACAGTTTTTCATCTAGAGTGACACCAAGGTGTTTAGTTGATAAGACACGTTCCACCCCTGGTAGTTTCGCAAACTGCTTCAGTCATGTCTTCCCTAAAATTAACTGTTTTGTTTTGCACTAGTTGGAAAACTAGATCATTGTTCAGCCAGTACTGTTGAGCCATATTAACACGATATGAAGGTGCTTATTTCAAAAAAAGTTGCTCGATTAATTTGTTGCTAGATACAAAGGAACTGTGTCATCAGCATATTATGGACAGGATAACTAAAGTGATTTATATGGGGATGGAAGATCTGATATAAATAAAAGAAACAGTAATGGGCCCATTACAGTTCTTTGGGGCACTTCCTCTGGGGGTTATGGGTAGAGGGGGGGGAGAAATATTCCAGTTTCTGTTTTTCCATTTAGGAGTATGCTTGATGGATACTATTTGTTTTTCGTCCTGTTATGTAGCCTGCCCATATGGTTAAAATATTAACCTTATTTCCAGTTGTTGAATATTATTCTCATTTAAAATTATTATTTTTATAAAACGTATAATACCAAATGGCGTTTTGGTTCTTCAACACATATTGATGAGCTAGTTTAGATTAATGATAGATAGAAGTTGTATTTATATTTTGTTCTTCATGTGTATCAATCTTATTATAGAGAAACATAGATGGGAAAATCTTTATTGTTGACACACCAGTGTGCGCGACAGTCATGTCTATATTGGTGTGCTCTTGCCCAGCACCTCTGGTCAGCATCCTTTCCGGTGTGTAACAGAAACATATCCATGCTGCCCGGTTTTTTTTTATATTCATTATTTGAAATGTTGTGCTGCAATGGAAAAACCCACCAGTTGTGATATGTGTGGTCTGTTTTTGTTGGGGGAAAAAAATTAAGACCAATAAAACTCTGGTTTTTTTTGTGGTGGGACATACAAACTCTGAGCATTACTGACTTTATACATTGCAAAAAACCTTAAGAACGCTTGCCCAAAACAAGCATTATAGAGGAAAATTGCTGCTATCCAAAAAAAACACATAATTTTTATTAGGAAAAGACTGAATACAAATAATTTGTTTCAGATTTCGAAACCAATAATACCAAAATTTGGTCCTGTTTTTATTTATTTGATAACCGATTCCTATAATTAATAACTGAAAATAATAACTATATATATTTAAATATCTAAAAAATTCAGATAAGCTTAGGAATAAGAGACTTGGTTTCTACATTTACTAGACTGGAAGGGTTATTCCTCTTCTCCATCATCGAGTCATTAAAACATAAACTTATTCTTATTTTGGATACATGACAGTGTCAAAGATTTGATATTATGAAGGACTATATAAAGTGTCATATATTAAAGTATAAAGTATGTATGGGGTTTCATCACAAAAAGTTCTCCTTGAAGATGATGAGCTAATGGTTTTTTAAAGAATTGTCAACGATGGTATTAGTTTACGCTGTGGGATTGGCAACAAATTCAAAACGAAGCCTGGAGGTAATTTCTTTCTCTTCAACAATGGACATCTTATCCAGTTTTGCCGGATATACCTGTATTCCGATAATGTGAGGTTTTTTTAATCCTTTGTTAAGTTTAGTAAGTTCTCTTATTATTTTAGGATAATTATAATACTAAGGATTTACTTTGAAGTATTAATGTAAGTGGTTTTTTTTATTTTTTTATTTGTATATAAATAAAAATGAAAGTATTAAAATCATTATTTTACGTGATACAAGAAAATTCATATTTATTTGTCGGCTCTACTGCCTATTTCATACCCAAAATAGAAATTATTTTACTATATTTAAATGCAAAACATAATTTTATATTGATTTAGTTTAATTGTTTTCTTTATCTATTTGGATTGTAATTTTGGTACTTGAAATTTATTCGTTTAGAATAGACAAAGGCTACAGATCTATTTGTACGCGGAAGGAATGTTTTAGTTTCTATTACATTTTCTTTTTGCTATGTATATTATATTGAAATAATAAGTAGGACTTCGCGTTCCTTATATACTTTAGATTATATTTTCTTATGCTTTTTTCAAAATTATTTTTAGATATGAAAAGGTCTTCCATTTCATTAGTTATTAACTGCATTTTTATCTTTCCCAAAAAAACGACTGTGTTTTATGCATTCCTATTAAATCATGTATCCTTTTTTTTATCTGTTTAACCATAATCAACAAAACATATTTTATGTATATTTATTCACAGATCATGTTTTATGGGGTATAAAAAAAAAATGCTATAGATAAAAAATTAACAATGTATTTTTTTTTTTAGTTTTTATGTAATTTATTTTTAAACTAAACCTTTATGCAATATTTTAAAGTGAAAGTATGTCAATCTGCATTCTTCACTACTGGATCAAGCACTGTAAAATTCACATTTTACACCATTTAGAATGTAAACCAGGATGTTTCCAGCCTATTTGTATGTACTTCCAGTTGAAAGTGTCACCAGATGTGTTCGACCGCTGTGTCCAATACAGATTGAGGACCTTAACCCTGCCGCGTGGCCATGAGTGTTGTAATGATAGGCGGGGAGGGGGAGGGTTGGGCCGGGGGGGTAGCCACTATGCACTGCGTGCCGGACAAACATTTCACTATTATAAACTCATTGACAAAAAACGACATCCTCCTTTCTCGAAATCGTTATATGATACAATTAACTCACTCACTCACTAAAAGTCAATCTGTTTTTTTAGTGATAGGTGCTGAGTAGTGGTTGCGTGTGCTTTATTTTTTAACTGATTAATGTCGCTACCCGCAAAATCATGAGTAGGTGTTTATAAAATTTATGAAGGAAGAAGAAGCAGGGGGGGACCGGCCTAAAACTTAATATTACGTTTTCGATGGCCTCGTCCAAAGCAATAGAAATTTTACAGCTAAATGGTAGTCATCAGAGACGAGTTGTGACTCAAAATAAACGGTTTGAGTCCTTATTGTATTCAACGAAATATTATTAAAGTCACTATTTAAATTAAATTTAGAGATTAAAATTAGAGAAACCAAAATAATAGGCAATAAAGGACAAATACTTTTATTTTTAAATTGTTATAGTGTTATAGTTGTTATATGTGTTGATTTAATGTGTTTTTTTCAAAATAATTTTATTGATCGATGGCCTAATCAGCAAATTTGAAATCGTGAGTTTAAACTGATATTTAACCCTAGAACTGGGCGGGTCCATTTCATCCTGTATGTCGGGCTGTTTTTGGAGCATTCGCGCAAGGGTTTGTTTTTAAAAAAATTTATTAAAAAATATAAAATAAAAGCAATATAAATAAGAGTATATATTTTTGTGTTCATGAATTAAACGTAGACATTGCCACCTATATTGTAAAATTAACCATCAAAAATTTTTCTTAATAAACACTTTTTTTAATCAAATAATAAAAATTTACGAAAAAGTATTTTCTTTAAATTTGGGGGGGACCATACCATAGCAAATGAAGTTATAGTGAGAAAATAGTTTATAAGTGAGATAGCCATTTCTGTGTCAAATTTTATCTGAGTTTTCAGAAAAACATAAACAATTATACACATTTATGAAAGCCATCATATAAGCTATAGAAACAAAAAAGCAGCGATGCGTAATAAATTCCTGAAAATCGGGTGATTGTCACGTTAAGACTTTGGTTAAAACAAAGATTTTCAATATTACATTTATCTATGAAATACTATGTTATTTTTGCATATTTTATTATTCTTAGAATAAAATAGAATATAAAGCATGTAGTAATGAAAATAATTACCATAAAATTTATTTTTTTGAAAAGTAAAAAAAAGTTTTAAATTTTGTCATTATTCAAAATAATTTTGCGAAAAATTTTTTCATTCAAGCAAAATATAAAATAGTTTTCCTAAAGCTTGTACTATATCAAAAATTTATAAAATTTATGGTTTATAAAGTATATAGGAAATATTAATGTAGTTAGGAAAACTATAAATATAACTAAAAGATATTAAAAAAATAGAGAATAAACCCCAAACAGTTTATTATATATAACCAAAGAAATTACAGGAAATATATATTTTATTGTGAAAAACTAATCTATTTTACCAAAAATAAATAGTTACTTCAGAGCTAAAAGAAAGTGCTATATAATAACGTTTAGTAAGTGAAAAACAATAAACAAAACTATGTGAAATGAATTTTAGCCAAGTCAATTTTTTGCCCATAGCCTACACAAAGCCGGTAATTTCTCAAAACATATTTCCAGTAATATAGAAATTGATATTATTCTAAAACAATATATATGTTTACACTACTACGACATCAAACAACTACACTACACCATTAAATACGACACTATACACACGCGTTTTATTTTAAGTTTTTTAAAAAACTATTAAAACTTACAAATATCCACAGCTATGCACGAAAGTGATACAAGAACGGCCAGCGGCCACAATATGGCTCGGCGGTCACAACAAACGGCCGTTCGCGTTTTCTTGTTACTGTTCAAAATAATCAAGCTTGCTACGTCCGCTAGGTGGTAGCGATAACCATTAATACAAAAGAGGAATAAAAACTTCATCTGTTTTCCTTAGCATTTTTTCTTCTCCGAACCCAATGGTGCATGGAATTATTTATCGATTAACGTTACCGGAGTATATTAATAAAAAGTAATTATAGAAGGGAAATGTTTTGATCGACAAAATTTTGTACGGTTATAAACACCACAAAAGCGGCATATTAACCGACATAATTATGTCGATAACAGTTTCTAGGGTTTTAAAGGTGATTGGTACATTGTTTTCATATCAGTGAGCTAGCATGTAACGCAACCCGCAAAAACAGAATAGATTGATTTATTTGTTGTTTGGGGTTACTTGCGAGCAGTTTAAATATTTCTAATCTGTACATTGTATGCGGAGTAGGTTTATGGGCGACAGGCATTGTTATAAAGTCCACGTCTGGGGCGAACATTTTTTAGTAGCCATGGAACTGTTGGTCAGAACTGAGCATCGCGTTTGTTGTTGTGGTATTATTTTTAATTTTTTTAATATTATTGTAAAAATTTAACATTCACTAGATTAAGAAGTGTTCCTTAAATAAATATGTCTTACATAGCTGAATAAAGTAACATTTTTATAAATTATTACAGGAGTATTACTGCCTTCTGAATATGATTAAACAGTTTTAGTTCTTTTCCATACGAATAATTATTTAAGGGACACCAAAATTTTAATTCAATCTAAGTAATATTGGCATAAATCTAGATATATTTAACACAATGATAACACTAAAGTTGTAACTTTGATTGTTACTGTAAAAATTAAAAATTCATTCTCCTTCTCACAATTACACCTGCCTCTAGTGTGGTGCGGCGCTGGCGAGGGATAATTACTCAGGTGCAGTGCCTCCTCAAACTCCTCGTGGTGAATTACATACAACCATAGAATTGCTTAAAATAAAATAATTTTTACTAATGGTTTTATGTTCATGACAACATTTTTGTCACGTAACATCTTAAGCCCAAGGGGGGGACTTATATTATAATTTCAGTTAATTGATGTAATTAAAACTGAATAATAACGGCCCCATGCTCTCAATGTACGGGGCCAAGTGTCTTGTCACCAGCAGTAAAATATATGCTGTAAATAAGTTATTGTATTATTCGACCCCTTTTATAAATAATTTTGGTTTTGCTCATCCACCCCGCCTAGAGATGTGTTGTGTGATAAAATCCTCTAAAATACTGCCTCACTTCTTCGTAAAATGCTAGTTTTTAAGTTATTCAAAGTTTTAAAAGTTTTTGGATTGACCGCCAATTTTTGAATATAAGAAAAAAAAATCGTGTGTTACAACATTGTTCGAATGGATATTCTTTTCTTACAAGATAGTATACATTTCAGTTCAAATTTGGTTTGTATTGTGTAATTAATTTTAGGTTTTTACCTCACTTTTGACATATATTCGAGATCATTCTTTATATAAAACACAA
The DNA here is from genome assembly GCF_021130785.1 of Homalodisca vitripennis. Taxonomy (NCBI): domain Eukaryota; kingdom Metazoa; phylum Arthropoda; class Insecta; order Hemiptera; family Cicadellidae; genus Homalodisca; species Homalodisca vitripennis. The sequence goes on from NW_025786990.1 coordinate 6,036, forward strand.
TTACAAACAGACAGATGGGGAAACTAAGGCATTGGAGACCCATGTTAATATGAGTGTTGAAATATTTGTGATTTTCTTGGACCCCCTGAGGCAAATATAACGTGGTATAGTCTTTTTTGCCATGTGATTCCCTCCCCATAAGAAGAGTTTAGGAGGACAGCCCTCCACACCTTGTGATAAACACTTAAAACTAATGAACTATCATTACATGGACACATTACCGGACTGCATTGAACATTAAAATCATCCTTGGGCTGGCAAAATGGAATAACACTCCGGCATTTCTCAAAACGCCAAAAACCGAGGTGACACACGGAGGGATGCTCCGTGACTAGTGACAGACAAGGCAACTATACCAGACAAAGTCTAGACTCAATTGTAAAAGTGAAACGGGCAGGGTAATTCCTAGAGCAAGAGGCCCGTTAATCCGTATATAAGGTTTGACAACAAGTAGAAATCGGAAGAAATAACTGTGATTTGTTTTACAAAAATATGAGGCACCCCAAAGGTAAATTCTGTAATGCCACCTCTGTGGATAAGTTAAAGACTCGTGTAATTATAATTACGATACTTTATTCTTATATCAACATTTTAAGAAGTTGTCAACAGTGTTTTATGTAAAGTAAAAATTAATTTGTACAATTTTTACAATATTATTTTTAAATAACCTAGGTCACTGTGATATTTTGTCAAAGAATAATATATATTGCTAGGATTAATTTATATAAACTCGCCTAATAGACACGAAGATGGATTGGGGAGAAAATGCTAGGGTGTATAGTTTTGTTTTTGAGCTAAAAAAAAGTGAGGCCAAGCTTATTGTAAAACTTTTGCGTCTTGGACTACATGGCTAAATTGAGGTTTTAGACATTGTTCAAGATTACTAACAAGACTAAAAACAATGCTACGATTGGAGATCACATACCTTAAAAATCAACTTCTGATCTTTATATAATTCATTGTTTGAATAAGCTATTTTCTCTGCTTCTTGGCGATACTGAAATGTTGTAGGGTTACTTATTATATTTCCAAAGGTATAAAGCTAATCTGTCGCAGGTAACCTGAAAATAATCAGGTATTTTAAAATGTGTCCTGAATTTTGTTCTGTATATTTTAACAGTTTCAATGTACAACCAGTTATAGTATAATCAACTTGTATTTTACAGATACAATGGGTGTGCACATGGCGTGTTGTGCGACGTTGGACCACATAGCTTACCTATTCTCTTCTAAACAGTTTATCACAAAAAGGTTGAGAATTTAATCCGATTAGCATCTTATTTAACACATGGTTTCATGTTTAGAATAAATCCAGTAACGGTTAATGAATTATGATTATCATACTCCGATCTCTACATTTAGTAGTTAAAAACAAATACAGACTAGATGTTTAATTTCATGGCAATCTGAACAAATTTGATGAAACACACCACCATTCCATGTAGAGGAGGTAAAGATACTAGAACATACAAAAACCAAAATATTTCTGTGTGTTAGTAGAAGTACAGTACGGAAAAAATTTTCACTCTGTTTAGTTGTTTTTAAACCCTATCCCGCTCCCATTGTTTTCCAGGCGCTCACGGTGCTTCTAACACCTCAAATTTAATTCGCTTCTGCCGGTCGGGCCTCGGTCTAATAATACGCGGCGTCTCAACTTACATACGTTCTGTCGCATGTGTAATTAATTATAATTATATATATTAATTATTTTACTACTATTATTTGGTTCAATGAAGTTGATTGGTACGAAGACGAGGGAGGAGGGCACACGGACCAGCTGGGCGCCGGGTTGTTTGTTGCGCATTTACTTGGTGAAGGTCCATTGTCTGGCTCAGCCGTCATTTGCCCCTGCCACTGTGATCACTCTCGAACTACATCCTCAAGGCCAACCAACCACTTCACAAAGCTCTGGTACATCACTACACTCATCTTGAATCGTAGTCAATCACTAACTAATAACGAGATCGATTTCACTGTTCACGAAGTGTACGGAACTAACAACCCCGTCCATTTGTTTCTGCACAACTAATTATAAATAGCAAAATAATGGAAAATAAATCTACTGTAAAAGTAAAGTATATGGTCTCCTGATCTGATAGCAAACAACCCGTAGTAGTACAAACTATTGCTATCTCGAGAGCTGCATCAACTTATCGGCTCTAGTAGATATAAAGCAGTGAGCTGGTGCCGATCTGTGCCGTTTTAGGCTGCAGTGGCTATGGTTTGTGGCCCGAGTGCCGATTCATGTCTTGCGAGTGGGGAGAGGGTTTAAAGCAATACCATTTTTCATTTATTTGGGAAATTGAACGTTTTGATCATACTCAACAATTTTTTTGATTTTACTAGCTACTGCTAATGTGAAACAAATATAACTGTCTCTTATTGAATAGAAACCTTAAACTATACAGGGTGTTTCAAAAAAATTATAATATTTTGTATTCCAAAATATTAAGAAACTAAGCATAAGTTTAAAGGCATAGATAGGTATGGATGGTTAACAAACTGATCCAAACAATGTTTTAAAACTGATCCTCTTTCAGGATAGATATTAAAGTAGGTTTTTGCTGAGTGGTTGATTAATTATTTTTGTATTTTACTCTTTTTGTCAAGGCAAGCAAGTGCTTCGATCTACATTTGTTTTTGAAGAAACAGGGTGTTCTTGGCAGATGCTTCTAACCTATAACCCAAAATATCAGTTATCAGAATATGTGTAGACATAAAGAATTGACTTGCTCTCTCCTTTATCAGGAAAGAAGCCACATGTCTGAGGTGGCAATAATACAGAGGAGTTCTTTGAAGATGCTGCATGCAGGTATACCCAGTTAATTTACTACTTTCCCCAGTAATTTACTACTTCACTCTCCTGGTCCAAATAAGAAGCCCACGCTATTGGATGGTAATTGTATTGAATAACAAGATGTTTACAGGATCTGGGATCCTGGATCCCTTCACTCAGAGATTTTGCAGAAATATTATTGATGTAGTGATTAACTTTACTCTTTTATCAGGCACAAAAACCCAGGAGACCTTGGTGTGGTGATGGGTAAACAAGGTGTTCTTGGCCTAGGAAATGGACCTTCGATTAGTTAATCAGCAGGAGATATGGAGGACATAATAATTACACTCTTATCAAACAAAAAGCCCAGGCATGGTATTGTGATGAACAACGAGGTGTTCCTGCAGATGCTGGTTCTACAATCAAAAGATTTAGCAGTTTATGTTAAAAATGTAATGATTACGTAACTCTCTTATCAGGCAAGAAGCCCAGGCGTAGCGTTGTGGTGAACAACAAGGTGTTCCTGCACATGCAGGTTTTATAACCAAAGACTTAGCAGTTTATGTTAAAGATGTAATGATTACGTTCTCTCTTATCAGGCAAGAAGCCCAGGCGTGGCGTTGTGGTGAACAACAAGGTGTTCCTGCACATGCAGGTTCTATAACCAAAGACTTAGCAGTTTATGTTAAAGATGTAATGATTACGTTCTCTCTTATCAGGCAAGAAGCCCAGGCGTGGCGTTGTGGTGAACAACAAGGTGTTCCTGCACATGCAGGTTTTATAACCAAAGACTTAGCAGTTTATGTTAAAGATGTTAATGATTACTTTCTCTCTTATCAGGCAAGAAGCCCAGGCGTGGCGTTGTGGTGAACAACAAGGTGTTCCTGCACATGCAGGTTCTATAACCAAAGACTTAGCAGTTTGTGTTAAAGATGTAATGATTAACGTTCTCTCTTGCCAGGCAAGAAGCCCAGCCGTGGCGTTGTGGTGAACAACAAGGTGTTCCTGCACATGCAGGTTCTATAACCAAAGACTTAGCAGTTTGTGTTAGATATGTAATGATTACGTTCTCCTCTTGCCAGGCAAGAAGCCCAGGCGTGGCGTTGTGGTGAACAACAAGGTGTTCCTGCACATGCAGGTTCTATAACCAAAGACTTAGCAGTTTATGTTAAAGATGTAATGATTACTTTCTCTCTTATCAGGCAAGAAGCCCAGGCGTGGCGTTGTGGTGAACAACAAGGTGTTCCTGCACATGCAGGTTCTATAACCAAAGACTTAGCAGTTTGTGTTAAAGATGTAATTATTACGTTCTCTCTTATTAGGCAAGAAGCCCAGGCGTGGCGTTGTGGTGAACAACAAGGTGTTCCTGGCACATGCTGGTTCTATAACCAAAGACTTAGCAGTTTGTGTTAAAGATGTAATGATTACGTTCTCTCTTGCCAGGCAAGAAGCCCAGCCGTGGCGTTGTGGTGAACAACAAGGTGTTCCTGCACATGCAGGTTCTATAACCAAAGACTTTAGCAGTTTGTGTTAAAGATGTAATGATTACGTTCTCTCTTGCCAGGCAAGAAGACCAGGCGTGGCGTTTGTGGTGAACAACGAGGTGTTCCTGGACATGCAGATTCTATAACCAAAGACTTTAGCAGTTTGTGTTAAAGATGTAATGATTACGTTCTCTCTTGCCAGGCAAGAAGACCCAGGCGTGGCGTTTGTGGTGAACAACAAGGTGTTCCTGCACATGCAGGTTCTATAACCAAAGACTTAGCAGTTTGTGTTAAAGATGTAATGATTACGTTCTCTCTTGCCAGGCAAGAAGACCAGGCGTGGCATTGTGGTGAACAACGAGGTGTTCCTGCACGTGCAGGTTCTATAACCAAAGACTTAGCAGTTTGTGTTAAAGATGTAATGATTACGTTCTCTCTTGCCAGGCAAGAAGCCCAGGCGTGGCGTTGTGGTGAACAACGAGGTGTTCCTGCACATACAGGTTTTATAACCAAAGACTTAGCAGTTTATGTTAAAGATGTAATGATTACGCACTCTCTTATTAGGCAAGAAGCCCAGGCGTGGCGTTGTGGTGAACAACAAGGTGTTCCTGCACATGCAGGTTCTATAACCAAAGACTTAGCAGTTTGTGTTAAAGATGTAATTGATTACGTTCTCTCTTCAGGCAAGAAGCCCAGGCGTGGCGTTGTGGTGAACAACGAGGTGTTCCTGCACATGCAGGTTTTATAACCAAAGGCTTAGTAGTTTTGTGTTAAAGATGTAATGATTACGTACTCTCTTGTCAGGCAAGAAGCCCAGGCGTGGGGTTGTGGTGAACAACAAGGTATTCCTGCAGATGCTGGTTCTACAACCAAAGACTTAGCAGTTTATGTTAAAGATGTAATGATTACATACTCTCTTGTCAGGCAAGAAGCCCAGGCGTGGCGTTGTGGTGAACAACGAGGTGTTCCTGCAAGTACTGGAACTGCACCCGGAGATTCTGCAACAGATATTTGAGCACCGTGCTGAATGTGATAATGTTTGAAGATTGCCGCAACCAGTGGTCCATGTCTAGGCCATTGCTTGGCCTTATTACTGCTCAATGAAGAGGTTGGTTCTAAATTATTTTGTATTGAATTCTCATCTAAATAAAAAATATTCAGTTATTCTTTCGTTATAATTTAAGGTTTTAAAGAATAACCTTAAATTACCAACGTAATTAGTGTATTGTAATCTGTATTTTTAATCAAACATGAATATAATTTCTATTAATTATTTTGAATTAATTAGCATACTTTATTTTTAAAGGAAATGCATTCGTTGTTGACTTCATAATGATATGTAAATTTGTTTAGTTTTATTTGTTCACTTTGTTGCAGTATTATAAAAAGTATGTTTTTTTTTTAGTTAAGCACAATTATGAAATTCCACAGCTTCAGCTTCATTCGGGGTATCAACTTCTGTTTACAAGCCATAGACACCATTATGGCAACAATTGATTGTATTTACATTTGTTATGCGTATTTAAAATACCTTTATTGATAAAGAATCTAACGGACTGTGAAAAACATGTTGTTAACATGTAATTTAATTTGTACTAAAGGCATGAAATAAGTTGAAATTTACAGATTTATATACATCTATATATATATAAAAATGAATGTTTGTATGTTTGTCCTTTATGGAATCGTGAACTATTGGACCGATCATGATGAAAATTTGTACGTATATGTATTTTTTCCACGGAGAAGGTTTATAAGCTATGCCCATCCCTTTCCCGATTCAGGATTCCGCCCCACTGGTTACAGAAATACCCATAAGAAATGCATTGCAGCAAACATATGTTAACGTCTTTTCAAATTTTTAATCAGCTGTTCTTTGTAAACATATATTACACTTATAGTTTTAAAGCATAGAGTAAGCTTAAGAGAAACGACAAATTTTTGTTTAAACTGTTTTTGCAATCACTGTTAAACATAGACTTTACTATCCAGATAATACAATTCAAATTTGACGTAAAAATTCACCTTTAACTGCAATATTTATTTAATATAAACCATGCTCATGGCTTGATCAGAAGAGTAATGCAGATATCATAATTACTATCTTACGTTGGCTACAAATATAAAGAATGTTATAAAATCAACCTTAGTTGTTTTTTTTTGACAGAAGTATGGTTCTCAAAACTCCGTGTGTACATATTCTCTCGATCGAGACAACAAAGCAAGCTCAATCGTGGCATCGGAGATATTAACTAATTTAATCTAAAATTTATTATAGTAAAAAAAAAAATTTACTAAGTAATATAAGGACTTCGGTTCTTAAGATTTGCGTGCGAAGCCGTGGCAGGGTCCCCACCCGACCGTGAAAAACCGTGAAACCGGGAATAAGCCTTGTGTGAAATTTCGTTCACCGTGAAAAAAACCTTAAATATAAGCCCTCCGAGCCCGGTTCCCCCTTGTGAATTTTGTTTACATACCGTGAAAAATTCTCTACAACTTTTGAATAAATAAAAATCAACACGGGTTCGTCGTCAGACGATCATATGGGAAAGTTGACTCTTCCGCTTATTTGCAAAGTAAAAAAGCTAGCACGCAATGTAGGGGATAGACCCACCGGAAGGTTTGACAGTGTGCTGCTAAATCTGAGCGGATTTTACTGATAATATGTGTTTATAAAACAAATGAGGAAAAAGGGAAGAGGGCCGGTGGGAGATGGACGCTTCCGGCTTCACAAATCACGTGAGGCCCTTGTCCTTTGTCTGGTTCGGCCAGGTTCCGGGCCTTGGCTACGCTACGCAGGCTTTCTGAGTAAAACAAGGCAATTACTCTGATTGGAACGCCGAGGATTAAATAACACAATTTAATTACTTGATAGAATTTGTTGAGGTTTAATCGTAAAACACTTTTCGTATTTGAGTTTTATTGTATCAGATATAGTCTATTATTGTTTTTTTCATGAAATAAATAAAAAGTATACAAATCCCTTAATCTAATGATAAGGAATTTTAAAATTACATTTTAACCTTAATTTTCATTCTATTAAATCCTTTATCTTTATTTAAAATATTAATGAGAAAAAATGCATATTATTCAGTATCGATATCTTATATCGTTGTAGTTGTAATGGACTTGTTTAACAACAATGCTAATAAATTATAAAAAATTTTAATTTATGGTGGACAATAAATTGGAATTAATTTAGGGTCTTGCGTAAATAAATAGTATAATAATGTGACGGGAGCCAAGAAACCTACAACGACCACATATCAAATTAACGCAGCGGAGACCATAACGAGACCATAAACAGTATATATAGGCACTATATAAACTTGTTTTAATTAACCAGTAAGGTCCGTTTTGAGATAAAACAATTTTATTTTCTCATCTCTTTTGAGGATATTTTTAAAATCGGTTAGTGGATATGCGTTTTCACCTTAATCAATAATAATTTTTTTATACGGGTTCCATTTAAGGCATGCATTGGATATTACGAGGTGTACACGGTTTTAAATCTTTTATAGTGAATGTGTGTTTAAATTGTATAATGTATTAGTAAAATATTACAAATGAAAACGTCATGTTATAAAAAACGTTAGAAACAAAAACCATTAGCATTTTTTCTAACCAGGAAACAAACAAACGTCAAGTAACTTTGTAGTGTTAAGCTTTATTACTACCAAAAACTACAAATCGAGGATAGTCGTCCAAGTATAATTTTGTCGGGTTTCCATACGACTACGTTTAACGCTATTAATCATTTTCATTGCAGAATGGAAAAATATATCGTAACAAGGTTCATGTATTGTCAATGTTGGTGCAGCGATGTTTATGGTAAAAAAATAACCTTTGTTGTCTTACTGTCCCAATATGAGAGTGGAAGGGGAGGGGTTATATCGTGTACTCCACTCCCCCATCCTGGCGGACAACAGGCTGGTTTTTCATGTTCTCAACATGAAAAGGATTTGTTGTCCCCAGCTCGGCACTTCCAATCTTATTCTTTATTGTGAGAATTGATATAAAGATTTAAAGCTTTTCATTCAACTCATTCTGACACTTTCTCACGGAAAATTCTTCTGTTGAAAGAGGGCTTTCTCTGTCAACAAAACAGTGTATAGTTGAAAACTTGAAGGAGGAGGAGTTTAGTCTGCGTTGAGAGGAAAAGTTTTGTGACGGCGTGCCGTATCAAGCAGCAGGAGGAATTGGAGGCAATGGAAATCAATATATGAATTAGTGTTTTCATGCTGCCATAAAATTCCACACGACACCACTACTCAGGAGCACTTGGCCCAGAAACAAACGAGGAAGAAATGAAAGACAAAAAATTTAATTCTGAGAAAGAGAGGAAGCAAGCTGCAATAGAAAAAAAATGAAATAGGAAGCACAAAAATTCCAGGTTTTGGTCCGACGCCAGGAAATGGGCAGCTGAGTTAGACGATATAGATACAGGAACTTAGCAACAAAGTGCAAATCGTTAATTCACACTTTTATTCTAGGACATTGTTTATCAATTTCTTTATTTATGTGTACAAAATATAAATTTTTGTTTTGTATAAACTGGTACCAAATAACGTTTCTTATAACTCAAGTTGTAGTATAAATTTTTATACATTTAAAGTTTATTATTATGTTATTTTAAATTTCAATAAAATTGCCTTTTCTTAGGTACCTAATTATAAATGTGAACCTGTGATTATGTGAAAAATTTTCCTGTGGAAGAAAATCGATCGAAATAATAATAATTAATGTGTTAAAACAAGAGGAAAATAATTTAATAAATTCACGCCAAAGTGTTACTTCATGGATACTCAAAAGAGTTAGCCTTAGCAAACGTACGAATCCTGGTCACCACTGCATCTTGTGTCTAACCTGTTGGTCAAACCAAAGTTCTCTTCAGATTTCAACAAACTTGTAAGTTAAAGAAAATTATGAGCTTATGTTGCATGCTAATTATATTGAAATTTGTCTTTTGTCATTGCTTTGATGAACTGTTATGATGTTGTTTTTTGTAAAAATAATATGCCTTGTTATATTCATTATGTAGCCCAAATCGCACATATTAAAATCGGTAGCGCTCGCCGCTCATTGCTTGCGTCGTAACTGAAAAGCCTATTGTTATTTCGTTCTTTTAGACGTTTCCGTCAATTCCCTGCACGACCAATGAATCGTTAGTCAAATGGGAAGAAGTTTGTATATTGGTATTATACCGCTCGGCCGCGTCTGTAGTGGTCTTACGTCTCAAATTCGCCCCTCTCCAATCACGATTTTGTTTGTACCGGTTAACGTTGTTTATGAAAAACTTTCCGACCTTGAAATTTTAATTTCTTTAACGTGTGGGGGAAAAAACCGTGTGAATTAGCCAGTGAATTTGAGTAATTAGATTTGTGTGGGTAACCCTGCGTGAGGTAACAGCTAGATAGAGGCAGGAAATATGGTACATGCCTTTTCATAATACGCCCAAGAGGCTCTCGATGGAACGACTATCAATTATCTCAGCAATGTTTAGAAATGTGATAGAAAAAAGAATAAGAAGTGAATATAGTGATACTTGGTTTTTCTACGGGAAAATTGCGGTGCGAAGCCGCGGGCAACTTTTGCATAAAAATTATTGAAAATGCGCAGCAAAGCGCGGCCGGGCCCGCTAGTAGATACATAATAAATGAATGTTTTTTTTGTCGTCATGTCCCTTTATTAGACTCAGAAACTATTTGACGCATCATTATGAAAATATTGGTAGCGTATATGTATTTTTTTCCAGTAAAGGTTTTTTTGCC
>NW_025786991.1:0-16085 GCF_021130785.1 Homalodisca vitripennis
TATAGACGAAAACTGTGCTATTTGGCTTGCTAGAATATCAGGACTCCCCGGGAAAAACCTTTCGCTCCATTGTTTGCACCCAGCCCTAGAGATGTAAAATTCCTGGGAATTTAAAATCGAGGAATACTCCCGGGAAAGCTGAAAAACATAAAGAAACAGGGAATTTATAAAAATAGGTAGTTTTTAAATATTTTAGATCTTATGAATTAGAACATGAGTTCCAAGATGAAATTACTTCTTAAAACGTGCTTGATTTTTAAATGCTTGAGCTTTTAATAATGGCAATCGAAATCCTTTTAGTTCTATAAATTCCTGGATATTGTCTATACGAGAAATTAATGCATGGAATGATAATTCTTGGATTAAAATGTATGAATTCACGTAGTTAACCTAGTTTTCAGGTTCTTTAACTGTTAAAACATCTAAAATTACAAATTTTCATGAATTTCCCAATTTTTGGGAATCTTCCCGGCCCCCATCACTACCCAGGCTTAAGTTGTACACCACATATACATAAATACCTTAAACATCAGCAGCCTCTAATTTAGGAGCTCCTAATTTGGTTGCATAACGAGGAAGGAGATGATTACTACACTGTACGTTCTTTGAGGAAGAGCCGTAACCGCGGTATAGCCGAAATAAAAACGACTGGTGATGTACCTTGGGGGAGTCTCGTAGTACGGGGTCGTCGAGGTCCTCGGCCAGGGCAGCGGGGGAGTCCAGGATCACCAGAAGTCTTGGGTAGGTCTTGTAGATGGAGAGCGGTGGACAACAAGGGGAATGATTCACTCCGAGAGGGTAAATAAAGTAACTATATTGACTTGAAATACATAAAAACAAAATAGAGCTGTATAAACGTGAAACTGTTCATGTATTGGGGTGGAATGCGGGCAGCAGCGTGTGTCCAGTACGCCGCCTGCGGAGAGAATAAAGAGCCGCGTCTTCTTATCTTGAAGGGGTTGGAGAAGGGGCTGCGAGTCGGTGACGTCATCTCGGGCCAGTAACAACACCAGCCGTTAACTAAGAAATAAGTACTGAACATTCCCCCCCCCCAAAAAAGGACATTTTTTGACCCAAGTAAAAGAAAAAAGAAAACGTTATGATTGAAGAAAATTTACCATTCGTCATGAAACATACCTGAGTCAATTTATCATTAATTAAGAGCTAATATGAATAGAAAATGGAGTTATATGGTACACTAAGGAGATTATGACTAAACATTAGGTAAAACAAACAACTTATTTACAGGACGGGTTACAATACCTGGACGGGGTTTTCACTTGGACCACACGAAAAATGATGTCAGAGCTAGGTAACACTTTTGATAAATTCCTACCTAGTGGCCAAGTTAGCGGATCACTATTGCTAGAGTACATTATTACTAGGTCATTTTCCTTTACATTTGTAGTTTGTTTCAGTCCATTTTGGGCGTTGGATTTGCGAGTGGAGGTAGTCTTTCTTCCAGCTCTTCCAGAAGTGTTGAGTGGCGGCGAGTTAACTTGTTGCCAACGAGATAGAGAGATTGAGTGGCTCGGAAGTGATGTCCTCTTCTGGACGTTGACAGCAGTAGATTCTCCAGAGAGGGAAATGGCCTGGAGTCAAAGTTGTTGAAGTCGTCAGTCAGGTGATGATGGAATTGCGCCAGAGCGGCTGCGGACGTTCAGAACAGCTTCAATGCGGCATAAGAATGTCGGAGAAATTTTTTGAAGTGGAAGTGGTGGTTTTGTATTATTCTCTTCAGATGATGCGTTGGTAGACTTCACTGCAGCTTCCCAGAGACCACCAAAGTTTCGGTGCACAGGGTGGATTGAAGTTCCAATGGATTTCGTTCTTGGCTAAGTGGTCTGAGTTCAGTGGCGTGGAGTTCTTGAGTAGAGAATAAACTTCTTGAAGCTGACGAGCAGCACCAATGAAGTTGCGGCCTTGATCAGAATATTATGTTTGCGGCTTAAACCTCTTATATTGCATTTTTAAAACGGTCGATAGCGAGCTAGACAAGATTCATGTATTGAGAGAGTGGACTAGTTCTAGATGAACAGCTTTGACTGTCATGCATCAAAAAAGTGCAATGTAGCATTTAGACAATTTTGCGTTTCTTCTAGTACTTTCTTTAACAAGAAAGGGACCAGCAAAAATCCAATCCAACGTTGGTGAAGCATCGCGTATTGCTTGAAGCGAGAGGGGGGCAAGGTCTGCCAATTAGGGGTTGTGTGGGGTTTTGCTTTCATTCATAAAGCAAGGGAGACTATCGATAAAAATGCAGTTTTCGGATTGGATTTCTCGCACCAGGAAGAATCCAGTAGCGGCGTTTGAATAAGCGAATGAACTATTTTGGGACCATACACATGAAGAGAGTTACAGGTTGATAGTGATCACACAATAGAGTTGCGATGTGACTTTGAGAAGGAATTCAAAAACAGGGTGCTTTCGAAGACTCAGGCAAGGGAGAAAACTTCAGTCTACCCCCACCATGAGGGTACATCCGATGATAACAAATGTTTGTGAAGTTTTCTTATCGAAGGAGCGCATGGCTTTCCTTGCATTGACTGCTTTTATTTCTGGAGAATAGTGTTGTTGCTTTTGAAAAAAACCCGAGTTTTACACATTGAGCACGGGCTTCGGTTCGTTCATTTTACAGATTAAAAGGACCAAAACGTTTAGCAGACTGTCTGGATCGGATGTTATGAATGACATCTTAGTACATAAACTCATTTGCCCCCATTTTGGATAGTATTAGTGAGTGAAGGAAAATCGATTTATCCACTGGTACAGAATCGTTTGGTTAGTATCAACGTTAGTTGTTAGTGTAATTCGCTAAATGGTGTTTTCCTCTTGATCTCCAATTAACTTCAGAGGAGCTTTTTCCAGGTGATACAGGCCAAGAGGAAATTTCATTTATGTAGAAATAGAGCGGGCCATGCCACCAAGAGTGGTAAGTGATCAAGTAAGCCAGAGGGCATCAGACCTTCTAGTGCCACAATCTGCGGGATTGTTGTCTTCCTGAACATGTGACGCCCAAAACATCAATAGACGTGGTTTTCCAAGTTACCTTTACAAACTCGGGTTTTGAGACGAAAAGTTTTCTAGGAAGGTGCGGAGGTGGGGAGGTGCTTACTTATCCAACCAAGAACATTCATTGAGTCTGTGAATTAAAAAGATATCTGATTATCTGTAGTTTGGTGATAAGCTTCTGGTTATGCTTTGACCAGTTGGGAGAGGGAGCAACGCTGCGCATAATTACCTAAGCGGGGTATTCGTTAGTGGTTTGAGTGGAGCAACTTTGGTTTTATGAATGCAATAGGCTACATCCGGTAGTTTTTTTTTTCACATTCGACTCTTAGATTACAGAATACCGACTGCACATGCCTTTCCTGAGGATGGGGCTCAAAGAGTCTGAAACAACCTATAGTAGTTGGACGGATATGTTACGTACTGAGGATATAGCGAGGGATATTTATTTGTGGAACATAAGTAGGAAGTTCTTTGACAAATTTATCCCAAAACAATGTGTTAGATGTTTTGGGAGTGGATCGTTCCCAGTCTAATTTTTCCAACCCATATTTTGCTGAAGCAAGTGTTTTAAGTGTGGAAGATAACTGTGAACTGATGAAACCGTTGACATCATACACTCGGGCATCTTGAGATAAGACATTTCGTTTGGTCGCGAGTTTTATTTTACAGGGGCAATAGCGTTAGTGAAAACAATCCGTGGAAGGGTCCCATTCAAGTCCTAGTACTTCTTTATGGATCGTGAATGGATCCAAGGGGATGTGGTCTTTTCTCTGTGGTCAGAATGGGATGGTGTGTGAGAACGGAAAAACACTTGAACTAGCCCATTTGTGAAGTTCGAAAACCACCAGATACGCAGAGTTTTGATTGAGTTCATCAAACAACTTGAAGGGCTGCGTGGTTGTTCCGAAGAGGCTACACCACAGACGCATGGTCATTCTGATGTAGCAGGACGAGGTTTAGCATCTTTCTGCAGCATTGGGGGTAGTTTAGGAACCTTCGTTCGAGAGGAACATAGTTAGCTTCAAAGTTTCGACAGGGCGATGAAAGGGGGCTTGATGAGAGACCATAAAGTTAATCGTTGGAAAGTTCCCATTCTTGGGACCAGGGCCAGAAGGGTCAGAAACGCCCAAAACAAAATGTTGGTATTGCGGTCAGAACAGGAGCAACTTTTTTATGGCTCGTATACATTTGTTTTATTATCGCATGTCAGAGCGATGGGGTGTGACAATCAGAAAACATAGGAGATAACATGTTCCGATGTCGGGCCTTGGAGCTTGGGTACCCGTTCAACAGCAATTTTATTAAGAACTGATTTTGCGTTGTCCACTTAACTTCAGAGGCGTTAAAGGACAACTCGCGAGAGAGGTGAAGATGAAGGATGATTTCTTTTTACAACTCCGGTGATGATCGTTTCTTGAGGACCTATATGGAGAAGGGGCCTGAGGTGGGCTGAGGACACATGTGACCTAGGTCGAAACATAGAGTTTTTATGTAACATTGGTCTGAATAATGAGCGAAGATTTCACCGGCTTTCCTTTCAAGTCCTGTCTTTCCTGTTGGGAGAATACTTGCGAAAGAGCTATTTCTCGTGTGGAGCCTAGGGTCAGAGGGGGACGGCCATTTTTGAAGGGTAATGAGGCTACATAATCGTCCGCGTTTCGTTCTCTAATAGATGGTTGATTGATAATAATCTTCACAGAAACTGATCAGCAGGGGAGACTGAGGGGTTTTGGGAAAACTTGATTTTCTTCCATTTCCCACAGGAATTGTATCCAAGGAGTCCGATCAGTGCTTGGAGGGGAACGAATGAAAACAATAGAGAGAGTTTCGTTGGTGAGAAGGTTGATTCCATGGGGACATCACCCATGAGAACCCAACCAAACAATATTGTGTGCAGCGCGGTTAGGCTGCCCTTTGATGATGGAAAGTTCATTAGGTAAGCATGTCTGTTGAAAGCTTGAGCTCCAAAGAGAATGTCCAAACTTTTAGCAGGATGGAATAAATTACAGGGGGTCTGCTAGGAATTCAAAGAATTGCGAAATCTCTGCCTTAGGGGGGGGAGATTCTGAAAGCGGCGGCCTGTAGGGAAGATTAGATGCATATCTTTAAGAAATGATAACTGCATCCCAACTGTAGTTGGACGGTGCGGCTGTTGTAGCGAGGAGGCCTTTTTTTTATGTTGCATAGGTAACGAGGCCTTTTGTGTTTATGCACACATTGATGAACCAATGCCTGAAACTGTTAACATATTACACCTTTTGATAGGTAGTCGTAAAAAGGTCTGAGCTAATGAGTTGAGTGACCAAAGTTGATTTTGACTACCTCCGTCAATGACAAGCTCTGCACGTTTGCCAATGACCTAAAATCGTCTTGAATGAGTACTTGAGGCGGTGCCTAACAAAGCAACATTTCTTGTGTTAGTTCGCCTGCTGAGACTGACAGGGACAGTGTTTGTTTTTTGAAACGGGGATTTTGCGGTTGGTCTGAGGTGTAGTGCGCGGCCGGCGGCGGAACGAAAGCGCCGCACTACTGAGGGTGGGGTGGACGCAGCAGCGTGTTAGAGATCGTTGAGAGTGAGGTGCGTCTGCGTGGACGGGCGGGCGGGAGTCTAAGTGTGGAGACCCGCTTGTCATGTGAGTACGAGAGTGATGTTTCATTACTTTTACAAAATCTACAAACTCGCCATTTGAGAATAGTTACACGCGAGACCACATGGGTGTGACCCCAAGACATGAAAAACATCGGTTTTAAATGAAGCGGGCCGCCACAGAATTATAACGTTCATGTAAGGGCGCAACCCCACACAAAACATGCCATAATATAAACTGGTCACAGCGGTTTAAAAAGTTGAGATGGGTTATTGTTTTACACATAGGACACTTGGAGAGAGCATGAGCGACAAGGCCGACGAGTTAGTCTTCTCTGAAATGTGGAAACACCGTTTGAGCTGAGACACAACTGCCTTCGCGGGGGTGGGAAGAGAGGAGAAGGAGTGAAGGGAGGGGGAGGAAGATAGAGGAGGAGGAGAGGGGGGAGGAGGAAAAGGACGAGGGAAGGGGGAATGGAGAGGAGAAGGGAGGAATGGATGTGGGGAGCGGGGGATGGGGGAAGGGGTGCGGGTTGGTCTTGATCGTAACTACACTAGCTTTGTGTGTTTCTTTGGTGAGTTCATAGACGGTGACACTGAATGCGCGAAGAAACTCCGATTAAGGTCTTCCAAATATAGCGAAAACTGTTTGGGAATTTTCACTTCTAGTTCAAACGCTTTTCTAGTAATTATTGTCTAAGAAGGCGTAAAGCTAGTTGCAAGAGCATAAAACCAGACAAGTCACTGATATT
Source organism: Homalodisca vitripennis (assembly GCF_021130785.1). Taxonomy (NCBI): domain Eukaryota; kingdom Metazoa; phylum Arthropoda; class Insecta; order Hemiptera; family Cicadellidae; genus Homalodisca; species Homalodisca vitripennis. The sequence goes on from NW_025786991.1 coordinate 6,352, forward strand.
AAGACTTTTCAATGCTTTGAACATTTATGTGAAAACACACATCTACGATCTGCTGTCTTACGGTCTACCTTAAAGATTAGGGGTTCCTTTACAGGGTTGTTGATCAAAGTATTTTATTAAGATAAAAAACTAGCTAGGGTAGGCGTGGATTAGTGTTAAGCCAGTTCCACTAGAGTGTCAGTAGGCTAGAGTGTAGTTAGCTGGATCATAAAGGGGAATGGGCCTTCCAACAATGCTACAAAGCAGGGGCCCTTCCAGTAAGCATTTTTAAATAACTAATAACTTTTTCAATAGGGGCCATGGAGGTGGATTGTGGATTAATTTATCATACAGAGATCTGAAGAGAATTAAACTGCTCTAACTGTCCACCAAACCTTACTTATATCTATTTGCGGAAGCTTAGGTTTTAGCAACGTGAGGTTTGTGAGAGATCTACATCGACAGTTTTAGTCTTAGTAGCTACAGATTAAACATCATAGCGTGGCTTTTACATTTATAGTACATGGTATACAAACTGCTTGAAGGCGGAAACTGTATCTACAGTGTCCTTGGGGGTCATCCTTAAATTCCAAGATTAAGATTATCCAGTCTGTTCTCGAAAGAGGCTTCAAAGTCTGAGTACAAAGACATTTAAATTTGGAATACCTAGTCGGACAAAATCATTAGTTTCACCTGGAAGTTCCTTGAAAATTCAAATCAAAAACACCAAGCTGTAACTTTTGAAAATACCTTTCTCTCTTTTTTTACACTACATTGTTTCTAGTTTTTTGTTTAGTAGCACATAATTTCAAAACACTAATTTAGAAATTACAAAATGTGAAATACACCCTACAAATAAGGACAGAATCCTTATTCGTGACTAAATCTTAACCCTGTTTAACAAATCTAATTTAGTAAACCATTGACCAAAAATAAAAACAAGTAATCTTCAAACAAAAGCAATTGACACAGAAATAATATTAGATAGTGAGTGATTAAGAAAATAAGAAATGATTCCCTCAGTTGATAAGAAAATTATTAGTTTTAAAATAGAAGAAACACTGCTGACCAAGATAAGTTGCTCAAAATAAGAATAAATGAGCGTCACGACGTCGGCGGACAGAAATACTCGATCAGCTGAGTTGGGGGGGCGACAATCACATAAGCGGCCGAATAAGAGCAACGCAATTCAATAAACAATAACCTGCATTTTCTGTACCTGTTCCTGTCCTGGCTTCTATTAGTTTCAGTTCACCGAAACTTAGCTTAAAATTGCCTAATTTTGATTGTTTAAATGCTAATCAGGTTTGCTTTCATGAGGCCGGTTGAGTTTGATTTTGAACTCAAATTAAATTGTTTAAAAACTTAGTGGACTGTTTGTTTGCACGATGAAACTGAAGGCGTTCGTATAGGACCAGCTGCATCCGGCTCGAAGAGGACCCAAATGTACGTTCTTTGAGGAAGAGCCGTAACCGCGGTAATAGACGAAATAAAAACGACTGGAGTGATTGTACCTTGGGGGGGAGGTCTCGTAGTACGGGGTCGTCGAGGTCCTCGGCCAGGGCAGACGGGGAGTCCAGGATCACCAGAAGTCTTGGTGTTAGTGTCTTGTAGATGGAGAGCGGGTGGACAACAAGGGGAATGATTCCACTCCGAGAGGGTAAATTAAAGTAACTATATTGACTTGAAAATACATACAAAACAAAATAGAGCGGTGTATATAAAAACGTGAAACTGTTCATCGTATTGGGGTGGAATGCGGGCAGCAGCGTGTGATCCAGTACGCCGCCTGCGGGAGACGAATAAAGAGGGCCGCGGGTACTTCTTATCTTGAAGGGGTTGGAGAAGGGGCTGCGAGTTCGGTGACGTCATCTCGGGCCAGTAACAACATCCAGCCGTTAACTAAAGAAATAAGTAGCTGAAACATACACATAAATACGTTCGATTTTCTCAATCAGCATCTCTATATAGAATCATTCCTGGGTATATATACTCTTGGCTGCGCATCCGGAATGTCAGTACGTCTCCATCCTAGCTACTCGTCATTCTAGCTCGTGATCGTTTCTTGTGGCTTGGTTTGATTTGACTGCATATCTCATGCTTCTTCGTCATCCAATGCATGTATCAATGTAATCATTTCGTAAGCATTTCCTGCACACCGTCATCTCTTTCATCCTACAATCATTCCACTGAGTTGAAATGTCATGATAAAAAGGATGCTCGCTCTACTACCAGGTTTATAAGTGCTGTTGTCTGTTTGCCGGTAGTAGAAGAAATCTCTAGCAGCACACATTAATTGTAGAGTTTTATACCACATAAATACAATAATAAATATTCAAACATATTACGCCCTTTATATTTGAGTCTTATCGTTATGGGAGATGGTCTAGTTATTTACCAGATATTATCAAATCCACTACCGACACACTTGAGTATTTTCTTTATCACGTGTGTGGGTTTTTTATATTTATAGTATATCGGTGGAGTTTTAAATAATTTTTCGTTTTTTTTGTTTCTTGAATAAACAGTATTTGTATTTAAAATAAATTAGAAAGAGTTTGGATACGTCTCTAATAATATTTGTAACAGTAAAAATAACCCTATAATTATGTTTGGTCCTAACCTAGATATTCAGCAGAGCCTATCCTATAAATTAGAACTTGTTATTATATTTGCAAAGTACTCTTTTTTTTATGAAAACTAGATAAGGAACTGTTGGTCCCAGTAATTATCTAAGGAATACAGTTAGATTGCGTGTTTGCAAACCATTCCAGAGTGTTTTGCCGTTGTCTGAATGTGTGTGATTCCAATGTTAACCTTTTTCAAATGAAAACTGTTGGTTTTACTTCATACGTACGGGAATTAATAAAAAATGAGAAGCAGAAGCTGGGCAGATGGCACTCGGACGGTGTGACCATAGACTCAATGGAATAAGAGAATTCGTTTTTTAATTTGTAATTGCCGAAGCGATTTGGATCTATATTTGTGTGGCCACCACACTGCCTCGGCCGCAGACTCATTGTCTTGGGATGTTGTTTGTTCCCTCCTCTGGAATTCGGTGTTTGTTTGAGAGTTCTGGCCGCCAAGATCTTTCAGTTGTTTTGCATCTGGACTCTACATCATCTCTTCCTCAGACTGTGGAATGTGGCTGCAGAACCAATAAGTGAGTATCTTTTGACTACCTTATATTCATAACAATCTGACGGTCTTCTGAAACCTTGAATGATAAAACAGCATATATTCCTAACAGTTGATTAACACTGTTTAGATGATTCCAACTATTCGACCCATCCGCAAACAAATCACATGGTTTTCGGCCCAGAGCCTTCATGAAGCGTAAAATAATCTATTTCCTCTAGCGATATTGTGATTAATGATGGTTGAGTTGATAACTTTGTGGTTTTAAAGTTTTAAAGTAAAATTGCGCCAAACACAACACGGTATATTTTTGTTGCTAAGTTCGTTTAGAAGTATAAATTACTAATAATTTGCATTATGCAATTTGTATTTTGACAGATGTGAGTCTAAGAACAATCTTAATGGTTTACTCGAGAGTTATATATGATTTCAGAAGTCTTTTTTAAGCGGAGATCGCAAAATACTCGTATATCGCTTATAAGCTGGTATCCGCGAATAAGCAATCTTTGTCCATACTTGCAACCTCTTTCCTATCATTCCTTTCCCATTTGTACTCTTAAATGTTCCTTTCTTTCCGATATATTTAAAAATTGTAAGTAACGCCTAATATTACATTTATTCCCATAAGGCAGGTTTTTAAATATTAAACTTAATTTTGGTTGGAGAATATTTATTTAAACGGGGTTGTTTTTACCGGCAGATTTGTTTATCAATTTAAATGGCTCTTTAGTTTCCCAGGAGTGGATAATAAACTCTATAGATATTACTGCTGGCTGTTCAACGCAGAAATTTCAATGTCTTAATTTACAAGTTGTTTAAAAATGTAAACACAAGCCAACCTCTCAAAAAGTGTTAGAGGAATTAGTCCCCTGCCAAATGTTGCTAAACACTTGTACTCAAGTAATGTGGAAAAAAAAACTCTAAGGCTAATTGTGCACTTTTAAATAGGATATTACCATGCCAGGAAGTGTTTTACGTCAACCACGGCATCCCTGACACGTTACACATTATAGGAATGAAGACAGCTAGGCATCGTGGGCAGAGCACTTACATACTCATTGAACGCCATAATGTTTATCTTGTGATTCTACCAAAACGAACGTGGGTTTCATACAGATTATGTTGTCACAAGGAATACCAACTTTACCCCAACTAATGATTACTAAGAATACTAAGAATGTAAACCGATTGTGCTATAAGAGGAAAAACCATTTTGCTATTAGAAAAAAAGTATAAGTGTTCTGATTTTATTCCTTTTCTTGGAGTTTATGAATCTACACTACTGACTCAATTTCAATCGACTAGGTAGGTATTGTACTAAATGTGAATTGATTTTAATATTGTATAACAGTACATTGATCTCATTGTAAGGATAATCTCGCTTCGCGATCAGAACGATTATGAGGCATGTTAGCAAAAGCCAAACGATCAAAGTTACGATCTAGTACGAAGATTGATGATGCAACCGGTACGTATATTGGCACGTTTCTGGCCCTGAAATTGCGTCCATTTAGAGTGAAGGCGGATGTGAAACGTTTAAGTGCCGCAAATAAAATTGGAAAGCGAAATAAACTCGGCGGAACGGTTGTACAAGCCGTAATTCTTAAGTGAATGTTTCGCCCTAAGTGCCTTTAAAAAATGGACGAATGGTTTTTTAAAAGGTAAATTTTCATTTGCTAATGTTCCGCTGGTATGGTTATGCAATCGTAGTTCACGGGTCAATTTGCTGTAAACCTTGTTCCATGTTTTGGAAACGGATTGAATTTACAGCGATTCTTAAAAATGAATAGTCGCATGTTTTGAAGTTTGTTATCGTTTTGCGTAACTAAAACGTAACTAGAACACTTGTTGGGTTGGCTATAACATTCCGCCTTGCTCCTTTAGCTTGTGGTCGCTGAAACTATCGAGTTAGTACCTTCAACCTCTGATGCTTGTAGCTTGACGTGCTATCGGCTAATTAGATATAAACTTGTAATCATTGGAAGAGTTATTCTCAAGGTTGTAATCGTACTAACTACTCGAACCAGCACTTCCTCCGACACGTTTCTATCCAATGCCTCGTAGTTAAAACCGCGCCTGAAGCCTGGTAACTCCGTTAGTTATCCCAACAGTTTGTAATTGGTGTAATGTCAAATCTGGTAGTCGTCGAAAAACAGTCGGCGTGATTTTTTTAAATTTTAATCGTACTAAACAAGTTTGCAGTATAACGTTTTATCTACCCATACCATATTTTTTTGCATGCTCTAATTAACGCATTCCATGCAGTTTCTTTTGTATTGCACTTAAATCAGAATACAGTGTTGTGTTCTTTTTGTTCACTTCTTTGGCTTTTTGTTTCTTCATTTTGTACGACGGAAGTAAAAAATTAAACTGTTTCAAAAATACAATACAAATCTTTCCACGTAAATATTTAAAAATTCATTTTCTGAAGTTAATGATCGAAATCATGGAAAACAGTATTTTCTATCGTAAATAATTTCTATTCTCTAAAATCTAGAATTTGAGAACCCTGTAAGTGAGGAGAAAGTCATATCCACAGTGTTATATACTTTTAAATACAACGGCCCACGTGTAAGCAAAGAACAGGTGGTAGCGTAGGCCTCCCCCCTTGCATTCTCTCTCTCGCCTCCTCCCTCTCCTGCAGAATGCTTGCTGCTGCCAGTATTGATCTCTATAACGGCTTGAACCTGGAACATGACCGGGAGTTTCTCTGCGGTTGTTTTTACTAGAACTTGTCATCCAAACCATTGACCACCAACAAACACCCCCCCCCCCCCCCCCCCCCCCCCTATGTAGCGGGCGAATTACGTGCAAAACTCCTTGTCAGCGGGAAAGAATATAAAATAACCCTTGGAACTGTTAAAGATAGATTTAAAATTTATGAAAAATGACTTCATCATTCGACGAATCAAAATTCAACAGAATAACACGGGCAATCATTGATTTTATACAACATTCTTCCTAAGAAGAAAAATAGCTTCCTCCCCCAGATTAGTAATTTTTCCCCCACAGTGAAGCATAGTAGAAACCGGGTGCATGAGGAATTACAGTAGAATATTAAAAGAGATACAATATAATCTCTGCCTTCAAATAAATTATCTAACTATAATTAGGTCCTATATTTTAATAATACAGTTAATATCTAAAATAGAATTAATTATCCAATAATTCAAAGAGGATAATGCGAATACTCTTGTATTGGACACTCGACCAACTTATGGCATTGTAGGTGTGTATCATTTTCCTTGATATTCTTAAGAAAGATTCCGAAGCAGTGGCGTAGCGTTGAATGATTCGGGCTAGTTACGTAAATCATCCCATGATGTCTCATAAATGGCCTCAAAAGATAAATCAAAGAAAAACATTGTATTGGTAATTTAGATCAAACACTATTGGAATCATACCAGTTGCTGACCAGTTAACTCATATTTGGACATAACTGATAGTGGTGGGTTTCGCTGAGTTTGTAGCCATTATCACGTTATCACCAATAAATTCCCCTACCTCCATATATTATTGGATATTAAGAGAAAAGCCATAGAAATTTGGACTTTAGAGTTGGTGGGAGGTCCTACGGTGAATTGTCTTTTTCATTCAATCGTACCTATATCTATCAGACGAGAAGGTGTTGAAATTTTCATAAGAAAGACGTGTCTTAAAACTAGATGAAGGGTATTAATGTATATAAATAAAAGATAATTTTCCAGATCATCACCTGCTATGTTTTCAAAAACGTAGGGGCTTAATTCAACATACAGTAGTCACTTGATAAGTTATGAGATAATATGGCTGTTTATAACAATTTTTAGATAGGGAAAGTTCAGAAAATAAACGAAATTACTGAGATAAAAGAAATCTGAGATCACCAACTTAATATCTAATTGAATAGCGGCCATTGTTTTGGAATTAAGCGTGATATCTTATTAGCCTTGAATTAAGAATAATGGATAACGTAAATCATTTGTATACAAGCAATGGTTAAGAAAGAGACTTTCTTAGCAAATATTTTTTATATAGTTTTTAAAATTTGGTTTCGAAGTGAGAATCGAAAAAATGTAGTGTATTAAGTTGGGCCCTAGTGGATTAAGTTTCGCCAAGTCTACACCAATCACTTCATTAACACGTTCCATGTAAGGAACTGTTTTCTCAATGGGGGACCATTAACGGTTTGGTTAGAACCTCAGAAAGAAATCTCGTTTGAAATTGAGTCAGATAAGTGCTAGACAATTATAGCAGTTGATGGCTCATTGGGTGCCAGATATTGTTATGAAATGATAAATTAAATAATAATAATTTGGCCCTAAAACATAAGGTCAGACCAACCTGTTCTTATTTTTTTCCATATATACCGAATAAAATCGAGCACCCTCGTAAGTTTGGAAAGAGAGTGTTTGCAACTTGTATTCATTCACAGGACATGTTCCCATTGAATGTTCTCGAAAACCACGCAATTTTACTAGCTAAATGATACACTAATAACCGCTTGCCCTCAGAAAAATTGAAGAACGTAATAGAAATAAAATAAATAAATACTCAAAAAAAGACTTATAGTATAATAATCCTAATTCTTCAACGACAATTGGTTAGTTTGAGACACAGAGCACAAGCGCAATCACACGAGGATTTATGTACAATGGCTTCCAACGTTAATTCCTTATTTTTCCAAAACGCCCATTGGCTCTTTCCTCAGTGAAATATCCACATAAGCGATTTTCAAGTAGTATAATAGTGAATGTCAGTCGCTGAAAGGTTTAGGTTTCAGGATGATAAATGGTTGTCCTAAAATCGTCAGGAAAAGTATGTCTTATTATATAATAAGGCAAAATAAGTTCAACGCCCTTTCTCAAAAACTGTGTTGTGACGCCTTGAACAACCAACTGTCGGTATCTCTGCGGTTGCCTACTTGAAGTTGCAACCAATGTCAGCAAGAACCAGAGAAGTAGGACGTGTATTGTTCTTCCCACCGCTCGAACGGACGAGATCATTTTCCCCAGAACGATTCTGACGGTAATCAGCGTCATCTTTTCTCGGTACACGACAACAATCCATGTTGGAGTTTACTGGGAATCGCGACAAGGAGTTTTGTTGTCCCCTGTAAATCAATTGGAAGCGGCGGGGGCGTGGCGCGCGTAGGGTTGCGTAACGGGAAATTTATGAGTGCAAAGTAGACCAAAATGACCAACTTATCGATGTATTTTAGCAATTATAAATTAATAAACTCTTTCTTAATTTAAAAAGAAACGCTCGAATGATTATACAATTTTATGTCAATGTCCTGTGAGGGCCTTTCGTTTTCAAAGGAACATACACCAGACTCACATAGCTGGAAATAAAAGACAGTTTAACTGTAATAATATAAAAAATGTAGTACTTATAATAAAAATACAAGGAGATACAATTTTAAAAGAAAAAGCCAGGAAGTATGATCTAATGTGTAATGTGAAAAAGACATTATTACATTTATTAGATTAAAATACAGTTGACGGGAAAATTTTAGGAAGGGCTCAATATTTTACGTTAATCTTTTGGTTTTTAATTTTTTTTTTATATTTATTTTTAATTTTTCGTATAATAACTTTACTTGTTATACAGTGTCAGGTTTGAAAGTGCTTATTATTACCATGGCCCGATCCATTTTTATCCCCCCATCTTGTTGATATTTTATACATGCTTTAAGTACCATGACTCTCTTTTTATCTTAGTTTTTGTGAGGTCAATAAATGTACTGCATTAGAGCTCTAAAGACAGAATGTAAATTATTTCCAAAATACATACCGTCATGTAGGACAAATTTTATTATTTATTAAGTCTTATATTTAAGGTTTGATTTGATATTAAAGAACTGTCCAGTTTAATTTTTAAAATAATGTTAAATAAGGTAACAATATGTAAAATTTAATCCTGGTACAGTATGCATTCATTGCAGATGTAAAACTATTTACAACATATTATTCGAAACCTGAGAACATACTTTAAATTATTTATAAACATTTCTACGTAACACGTACAAATACAATTTTTGTACAGTTATTCTAATCCTAGTACAGTAAACATGTAAAGATTCTTTTATTCATTAATAATAATAATCAATGAAGTTATTTTCTTTTTTGTCGGCCATATTTATCATGGTTTGTTTACTTATCCGATGATATTACGGACTGTAGAGCGCCACCTCACAAAACCAATTGTTACCTTGTAAACCAACTTGAAGTTCTGATTAGGAACATGGAACAACTGAAGGTATTATGATGTACTAATAAAGTACACTACATCGGCTAAGTGCGACCTTTCTCACGGTAGAGTAAAAACAATGATTAATAATGATTGTGTGAGAGAAACAGTTTACGCGTTAACAACAATGATTGGAAGATTAAGTTTGAATTGGCCAATGAACGTGGACCAGTCCTTTAGGATGGGTCCTTCCCCATAGGCTCCCGCACAACGTTAGCCCCCGTAGCTCTGGTTAGGGTCGAACACTGAAGCCGCGTTCCACGAGACGACCAGTTTTCGATTAAACTTCGTGAATGAATCGTTGCACAGATAAAAATACGATATTAATTTATCAAATATTCTACTCTAAGAGAGAGTAACCTTTCAGTGATTTTGTTTAGGATCTT
>NW_025786992.1:0-16388 GCF_021130785.1 Homalodisca vitripennis
AGTATTCTAACATAGCGTAATATTTTTAGATTGTAGCATAATAAATGCATAATATTTTTGAAACATTTTAAGGAAAAGTTTATGTAATATTGAACAATTAAAACCAATGTGGTTTAACGTTTAGGCTATAAATATATATAGTAATATATATATATAACATATATACTATATATATAATATATATATATACCTTGTAATAGTGTTATTGCTTGTTGTCTGTTTTAAAAGTGTGTCCTTTTGGTGATGGTGTACGTGTTTTTGGAATGTATTTTGCTATCGCTATGTCCCACGTGACGTTGGGCCACAATCACTCCCACGTAGTCGTCGGTGGTCGCCTGCCGCTCTCTGCCTGCGCTGTCGGGCTGTGGTCCCTTTCTGACGGTCCTACGCGGCCCGAGCGATAGTGGCTCTCCCATCGTTCACTCTCAAGAAAATTATCTGCCGTTCACCTTTCTTCCTACGTGAAATTTTCTAAAGGTAGATCACCTTATTGCTCAAATCCTTTTTTGTTATATCAAACGATGTTTTATAACAATATTATCGCCCTTCCCAGTTTCATTTCTAATTAGAGTTTTCTGAAGTCTTGGCTCCTAAACCTTGCTTTGAGTGACAGGACTTTTTGGATTCCCCGTCGAGTTAATTGGATTAACTCCTGTGTACAGACATAACCGTCTACGTAAAAAGGGGGTTTGTCGGATGTGTCGTCTATTTATGTCGATCCTTAACTTCCTGTTTTCTATTCTTCTATCCAACGACACATCAAGTGTCCAGGGACGGCCAGAAATTACGTGTTTCTGGATGGTAGCTTGACGTTGGTCCCGGGTTCGTAACAGATTCTACACATCTTAGTAGCCGTTTGCCCTACAGAGCTCCTAACCTCCCTTGGCTAGGTTTATCTTGTTGAATTCGAACATGAGCTTCCTTAACCTCTTGAGGTTCACTAAGGGGGAGGACTTGAAATACTTATATAATTTGGACCAGTTAACTAGAAGGACACCTTCGACTGCGTGTTTTCAACCCTCTTTTTACTGACTCAAATTGAAGGAAACGTACGGTTTTCTCTTGAAGGTTGTCAAAGGTTCGTTGTCTGAGCGGATAGGGGCTAACTTGGACCTGTACACATCGACTTAAAACTAAACATTAAACTTAATTTAAAACTAATAACTAACTGTATATTAATAGGCATATCAAAGGTATATTAATAGGTGAAATAAAAACCATTTACCAGTCCTCATTAAAAACCAACCTCGGTAATACTTCTAAAACTGATACTGAACAACAAAGTATTACTGTACAACGAAAATATTAAAATTTTGGGGAATAATTATTTTTTTAAAACCTATTGATGAGGTGCTGAGCCAGGGTGTCCCGCTTAATGTTGTATAATACAGATGGTTTTTGGCTTGTGTAACATTGTGTCAAGTGGTAATGTTTAATAACTTTGAGCCGGCGTCGATGTCAGAAGGAATGCTGTTGAAGATGCTAGTTTTGCCTCACTTCAATTAGGCTACTGTGACGTGGTGATCAATATAAACATGACTGCTGAGCTTTCTTAATACAATTCAGCGTATAAACAGCTTTGTTGTTTAGAAGCAGGTTAAGTGGGTGGAGCGAGAGGACGTTTTTAGTCCAAATCTTTGCCTTCATATAAAATAAAGACATATTGTTCATTTTCATTATCCATTTCAATGACGAATAAAAATATTTTTCTATAAAACGTCAGGCAAGCTATGGTGATTTGGAAATGAAAATTGTCACTACTCTGTTTAGACTCCCTAAAGATTGTAAATAAACCCTTTTCAGGCGTAGGTATATACATTACATTTTTTAACGTATATTGGAAGATAACCTATAGGTTTGCAGCATAGCGCTTTACTCTGTGATAAAACCTTAAATATCTAATTGAAGCCAAACTGTACTCCACAATACAAAGAGATTGATGAATCAAGAATTCATTATCTTTTAAAGCAATTAATATTTTTTACCACGCTAGCGAAAAATGTCCGTTCAAAACAATCAATAAGATTTATAGATAATGTATAAACTGTCATCTTGGACAGATCATGACTAATTTACGTTGTAACCCAGTAGTTTTACAGCCATCTCTTACAGATTAAACCAATCAGTTGAAATTTATCATAAAAACTTATTAATCTTGTTAATTCAGTACGGTAAGAAACTTCAAACGTGAACGGTCTCTCACAACTAATATAAGTATCTAGACGCAAACCACGTAATTCTACTAGTTTACTACAGGGTTCCGCGTTTAACAACTGTACAGTTCTACATAAAATATAACGTATTATAAGAGCTTCTTTAACAGTTAGTCTGTTTTTATTAAACAATTTTGGTCAAACCAGGTAAGAGGAGAGAGACTTTTTTAGCGTTATCCGATTAGTATGAGATATTTAATTGGTTGATTCATAAACAAAACATTTGTATTCAAGCTTAGAAAACAATAGGTGTTTTTACAATAAACGTTCGATCCCATGTTAAGTCACCGCTAAGTTAGTCCTGGGAAAATCAAAATTAACTACTTTGAAAATGTTGAGCAAAATGATGCATGCTGTTGATTCAACATTTGAATACCGTCTCTAATTTATAATTCATTTTATTTTTATCTCTTCTAAAGCAGAGAAGAAACTGTGTGACACCAAGGATATGAATATTTCATGCTTGTTACAAAAGCTCACATCTCCAGGAGTCTGTTTGGTGTAGGGCACCCTGGTGACAATTTGATTCCCGCCATTGCTCTAGTTCCGCGTAGGTTTTTGAGGAAAACACATTCCAATACATAATAAAATACGAAATACAGTTTTACGGCGAATAATATAAAATAATATTAAGCATAAACTTTGTTAAAATCTTAACAAACATTATTATGAATTTGTATTTCTCGCATCCCTTTTAAATTAAGGTCTTTCGTGCATATTATAAGGAATACTAGAGATTTATTTTATGAAACAATATGAGAATTGTGTTATATATTAAAAGAGATTGGAAATCGCTAAAACCTACACGCTCCACCGGGGGGAACTCAACCGCGGTATGTCTACCACTTAGCATCACTGAGTAATTACTTTTTACGATTTGGAATTATTTTTGCATTTGACTATTTCTGGTCAAATATTGAGTTTAAAAAAACACAAACAAAAGGATGGGAAAGACTTATCAAACGACTGTTAACAACACATTTTTATATTAAAACGGCAATAGCTCTACTTTGATTTCATTCAATGAAGATTGAAAACAACTAAAAAAAGTAGCAAAGATCTAGAGAGCAAGTTGCTCGGGCAGGGACTCGAACCTGGGTCTCTCCGCTTTCCGGGACACTAAGTGACAGGAAGCATTTACATTTTTAGTCGATTATAATTGCATTTTAGGTCATTATAAGCGCCATATTTGTTTTCATTTGCTCAACTATATGTAACAAAAATTTGTAAAAAAGAAAAAAGGCAGGTTATTTTCTTGTAATCTCCAATTAAAAATAACATTCTGAAGTTAACAGTGGAAACTCTCTATCCACATAAAAAACAACCGCCCTTTCCTAACCAAAGGTAATTAACGATCATGGTTTTTCCCAATATAATCAAAATATTTTCTTAAAGCTTCCCTTTAAGATTCTAATTAATTACAATGAACGTATTTGAATCTTAAATTCTTTAATTTTTCATTTGGAGAAGTGGTTCGCATCTATATTGTTGTTTTTTTTTTTAAATGGGTTTTAGTGTGTAAGTTATAACATACAGGGTATTAAAATAATGGTTCTGGCAAAACAATATCTCATTAAACAAAGTTTTACAATCTAACATTATCTTTTTTTTATGTACTAAACGATCCCATAATATACTAAAATTTCGCTAACAATATTCTAGTGAAATAGTTTTTGCATACGAAGTTATATATACTAGATTTATTATAAGATTATGATATACATAAAAAGAAATAAAACTGAAGAATTATACTTGTGTTAAATATTATTTTTATTTTTTATCTACAAAAATAAACGAAAAATTTTTTTATTTTTCTTCAAATAATTTCAATTATTAAATTTTGCTGAAATACTACATGTTAAGGAATACTCTGGTTAAATGTGACAATACGATTTTGTTAAACTAGGTTATTTAAAAATATTTATACTGGTCTTCATATGGTATTAAAAATAATTAGATGTTTTCTTCAGAAAGCAGAAATAAAATAACCAATCTGAACACGTTTCTGAGCCATTCATCCCAAAGAACCTCCAGTTATTTTAAAAAGTCCATGCCATGCCTTTACTCCAGGAATGCACTGAATTGCCTTTTCTGAGGATTAAATCGTCTACAAATTTGTTACCAGTAAAACTATTTGTTACTGTGGCGCCCTCGTATGTCGTTCACTTCTAAAATACAACATAGACCATCTGCGTAAGTAAAAACAAAAATACTACAAACGTAAACTAAAATAAGACGTTTTTGTCTTTCAAGGGTCTTTACAATGAACATTAAAAAATTAGAGAAAATGTTTCCATCAAACCATAACTGTCTCTGTTCCAGCGTTGCGATCTCAACCTGTTATTTTGGAGTTAATAATCAGCCGTTATCCTGTATTCCATAAAAGTCCTGCCCTCAGCACCCTTGGTATAATATTTTCTAAAACGAAATACCAGATAAATGAACAAGATTTGGTTTACATCAATACTACACCTAAAAATTCTACTTTTTTGAGAAGGAACATTTAATGGCGTATTTCTGTATATATCATGGGGGACGTCCCGCAAGGAGTTCAGAAGGAAATCTTAAATAGGTGAGCATAGGTCAGATATGCACATCATTTTTAAACCAGAGGCTTATCTAGCAGGAGTTTTAAATGCCAGTCAAACCGCACCAATCGAAAAGAGATTGATCCAGATACAAAAATGGCGGCTGTTTCAAAGTTTTTTGTTTACTTGGTTTACCATTTCATTAGTAGCCATAACCCCGGTAGAAGCAAAAACTGCAACCAATACGAAATAACTGCAGATAAATACTACATTGTGATTGGTCAGTTGTAACAAGAAGTGAATTAATGAACGTAGGTTATCCCTCAAGGGTTACAAATATTGGTCCTAATTATATTGGTAACGGTGTTGTTAAAATCAGGCTCTTACGTTCCAATGCCGTAGTGGTGTGAGGGTGCTCATGTGCTCGTCCTGTTGAAACCAGATATTCTGGTATTAAATGTTTCTCCAAACATGTTTCGAAGTGCTGTGGGCTGTAATTTTCATTATTCTAGCAAACGTTGGGTATGAATAATTGCAACTTATAAATTTCTCTTCAATAAAGAAAGGACCTAACCAACTCCGGGGGGTAGGGTACCTATCCACCACACAAGCCGAGGAACATTCACCTTTTAGTGGGATACTGCGTATGTGCCTCCCGCATCCAGGTGAGGATTTTTACGCTACATCACAGTAACGGCAAATTGTGCCTGTTTTTTACAGCTTCCATTCAGCATAAATGAAAAACAACTCGTCTTTGAAAAACCACAATTATTGTTTGCATCAATTTTCGTTCTATTATGCAATCTATTTTGGCCATCATAGTTTCATCAACCAAAATTCTATACGTCGATCAATAATCATCATTTCGTTGAAGTTCGTGCACCAAATACAATCATACTTTATAAGTGCTTAAAATTAGACCCTTTCAGAATCTTTTTAACAGACGTAACAGAGATGTGTCATGGAGTTGCCCATTGTGTTGCTGGGGAGCGTAGGGACTCTTGCGTGAATTTCTCAATAAATGACTGCAATACATCTAAAGAGTTGCCTTCAGTTGGTCCGTAGTAGCGGGGCCTTCCTGTCCTATGACCGCATCGGAAAAACACTTCTTGTTTCCATAAAGCGTTGTAACAGTTCTCTCCTACAGTTTTTTCTAGGAACATTGGCTGCCCTCTCGTTGTAAATAGTAGTCATGACAATAAATGGCATATGGCCTTCCTCGTGTGATTCGTCTGTTGTTTCCCCATACCAACCATCATAAGAAGTGTTTATACGTTTCACGTGTTTCGTCAAGCGACATCAGTGTTAGGTATGAAGAACTACAAGCAATACGAGACCAAAACTCTTTTGTACCTAAAAGTGCACTGATAGGAAAGGTTGGACAGCAACTACTAAAACAAGAAAACTAGAATAGTCCTACTATGAATAGGACTGGCTTAATTGGAAAGTCCAAAACTGTGACCCATAAGAATAAGAGCTTTTCCTAAATTGTTAACTGTTTATCAGGTTTTCCCACGTTATCAATATCTATTAGGAGACCAAATTTGTACCCCTTGAGGATAACCTACGTCGTAATTTCAACTTCTGTACAACTGGCAATCAAATTTTAGTATTTATCTGCAGTATTCTATATAGAAAACTTATAGTTCCCTGTCAAAAAGTAGGGATTTTTAGGTGTAGTATTGTCAAATCATTGTATTGGCCACTTGTACCAAAATCTTGTTCCATTTATCTGTTATCGTTTAGAAAATATTTATACCAGTGCAGGACTTTTATGATACACCCCTGTATAGTGGTTTGGTGTGGACTGCGAATGGTGTGATGTCGTGTGTGTGTGTGCGCGTGCGCGTGTTATGCGTTGTGGCGTGCTGGCGTGTGCGTGTGCACGTTTTCGCGTGAGCCGTGGCGGCGTGGGTGCGTGCGCGTGTAGCGTAATTTCGCGCGTGTGCGTGTCGCCCACGAGTGAGCGCTGGTGTTCCGTGAGTGCGTGCGCGTTGCTTGCGTGTGTGTGTGTGTGTGTGATGTGTGTGTGTTGTGTGTGTTGTGTGTGTGTGTGTGTGTGTGTGTGTGTGTGTGTGTGTTGTGTGTGTGTGTGGTGTGCCTGTGTGTGTGTGTGTGTGTGTGTGTGTGTGTGTGTGTGTGTGTTGGTGGCGTTGTGTGTTCGCTTGGTTGTGTGTGTGTGTCGTGTGTGTGTGTGTGATGTGTGTGTGTGTGTGTGTGTGTAGTGTTGTGAAGAGAGAGACGAGAGAGAGAGAATTAATTCCTTCACAATATAAGTCCCACTTTAGAAAATCGCTTCCTCCCTAGATATTATATTCTCTTATAAATGGCCCTAATTATAAATTTTTTGAGGTCGGTTGAAATGTGACGAATGTAATTTGTTAGTTGTTACATCACTGGCCCTAAGGTTTATATACTTGGAATGCATCGTTATATACGGAATGGCCTCGGTGTTTCAGGATATCTTCCGTTATAGTTTTAATATGTCCACATTATTACAGTTATTTTAAAAAAACAGATATTCAGCAATATAAATTATACTAACCAAAATTTGAAGCCTCAGCGGTTTGAAAAATAGCCAAGATCAATTTACTTAGTAAACAGCTAATGTAAATACATTTCTAAAATGTTTTCTAAGAACCATTTATAAGCAAAAAACGGAGACGTATATTTTTCATAGTATGTTATATTAATTCTTAAAAACTAACAACGCACCCGTAAACGTACAGTATTGCATTATTTACATCATTTATAGTCGTTACAACTTTCAAAGACTTAAAATATAGAAAATTATAAAATATTAACAACTCGATCAATTTAATGTTTACTCTTACCATGCTACCTAAAAGTAAAATTATATACAACAATTTTTAAATACGAAGAGCACGTAGGGAATATAAATATTGTCATTAAATCTTGTCTTTATGTAATGGCCGTTCCCTTTTTAATCTTTGTATAATATATATATATATATTGTAAGACATATGTGATTATTAGTAAAATGAAAAATTCATAGAATAGATGTATCAGATAGTTTGCTGGAAAGGAAGTCCTCGTATTGCAATTCGAGACAAACATCCTCCGGATGTAAGTAGTAGATACGCCGACATCCGCCCAGACAGCCGATGGTGATACAAACCAGGAAATGCTTATTTTGTTAAAAACCGTGCGACCAATGTAAGGGACAGCCGATGCTGATATGGGAAAAATTTGTTACTCACCAAATTAATGAATGGAAGAGATTTTAGGCAAGAATGAGCGTGAGTCAATGACGCTGGCCGGGAGGAGAAGGAACATCAAAAACTGAAGAACCAAGGAGGAGAGTGTGGAAGTGGAGGGCCGGGAATTCGAAAAGTGAAGGTTCGGGAGTGTTTGTGTGGTGCCGTCGTGTGCGGAAAAATATCTCTAGGCGTATTTAATAAGGGTTGTGACGTGAAATAAAATGTAAGTAATTTAATTTTAAAGGAACTTAGTAAATTTATTGATTTATTTTTAGCCCGGTTGGTTCATTGAATCATTTTTCCAATTCCATATCTATTTAAATGTTCACATATTTCGAAAATATAAAATTCATGTTAAAAATGTTGTAGCTATTTTAAAAGAAAAGTTTCTCATAGTTAGTCCATGAACTCATTATTAATGGCTCAAAACTAACAAATATTACTAGTAAATGTTTATAATGAATTAAATTCAAAAATAAAATTGTAAATGAATAATTTAATATTTAAATATGTCTTCAAAGTATTAAAGACATTAAGTTTTTTGTGCTTAATATGTCGATACTTGAACCGCAATCAATTAATCAATTTAATGAAATGTGTTTGTTCACAAATAAATGTGTTGGTTCATTTGAGGGGTATTTGTAACTGCCAATCTAAACCTATTATTAAATCCTCTCACAGCAACCGCTTGCTCCAAAATATGTCACAAACCTTAATCTTAAAAACTAAACCAACCCTACAAAAACCCCTTACATGGTGGAGGCGACTTAAAAACTCGGTTGGCATTCAAATTCCGTCACATGGGCAAGCACTTAGTTTCATAGGCTAGGTATAAATTAGAAACTAAATAATATTCATGAAGAAAGTATTTAACATAAAAAGATAGGCCTGTGCACTTCAGTTGACAAACCACTCATTTACCTAGAAAGAACAAATTAAAATTTCCAATAACTCAAAAAATATTTTTTCAAACCCAGTAATTAGAGTAACGCCAAGTAAAACTAACGAGGTATCGTCACATGGACAATGTATAATTAAATGGAAATCATACGACAGGGTGAAGATTTATTTATTTAATACCATTAGACACATATAGGACTTCCCAAAAAGTGACATAATAAAAATATTAAATGAAAATGGAATACTATCTAGAGACACAGACACTGTAGCAGACCTCAGCACCTATCCTAGCGGCACTTGAAGAAACTTTAAACACGTATAAAGCGCCAAGTCACCCTAATAGTTTAAAACCCATATTTAATAATTTAACTACGCGACGAAATAAAACTCACCTAAGTGAAGAGGACCAAGGGAAAACTCTATAAGGATCTAGCTACAATCGAGGATTTTTCTAGTGCAGGAGAACAAATTTATACGAACATAGTACATAACCCTGAGGCCGGACGATCCAGACACAAGCACCCACCCCAACCTTAGCACAACATTACGAGCCACATCACACTACCTGACAGAACGAAACACAGTAATGTAACCATGGGGGAAAACATACCGTTAATATCAGCTGGGGGACTTACAACACGGTCTCCAGAGCGAAAATCCAACAAGAATGTTTTTAGACAAATTCGAACTTAGTGGCAAGCAAAGCTTCCAAATAACAGTATGGACAGACAAACACTAATAGTTAATTTATTCCCAGCGCATTTTATATCAGGCTACAGCACTAACTCTTGGTTCAAATACTACAAGCAAAAAACAACTAGGGGAAGCCATACAATGGGATCAAAACCTTAGCTAAACAGTTTTCATAGACGGCCTTGTCTCACTCAATTACGCAACAAACCCCACAGTCTACCAAATGATTTTAGAAACACAAAATACACAGGGGAGAGAACGGAGCTCAACCACTAACCTATTTTTTAGATATATTCAACAAACATGCCGAAGATATGAACCCTACAATACAGGGGACAAGCAAAATTATACCATTTTATCATACAGGAGACTAAAACCAGAAATCTGTGAATCGGAGTTTATAGGCCTGAAAAACCGACACCCTTAGAGGGATCTAGAGACTAATTTAAAAATTACAGAAACAGCTAGTTCCGTCTAACACAAATGACAAAAAACAAAGAAAGGTACAATAGGGTTTTGCAGCAAACAAACCCCTATAGTACACCCTTATATGAAACAAAAAAAAAAAACTCATCATTGAAGCATCTCCATGGATTGAGCCAGACAAACTACAAGCAGAAGTAATAACACCCTATACCAATTTTAGTAGCTACCCTAACTACAAAAACCAAATTTTCAAAATCATAACCACAGGCTACGAAAGGTCCCTCCATTCCCCGTATAGAAAACTCAAAATATAAGCCGAAGATTATGGATAGAACACCTAGTCCCTCCACCAGAATAGATATAATGGAAAGCTCAAAACTACCCCAAACAAACCCAAATGGCCCAACTATGATTAAACAACGGTTACTTTCAGTGATAGGGAGAAGGATAAAAACCATTCCTCCAAATACATCCTGCTAGACAAAATAGTTTATTTGCACTATTTTGCCGTAAAAGGCAACCATAATACGTGAACCAATGCTGGTTCAAGCAACGTTCATTTAAACTTCCTCAAAACCCAAAAGTAACTGCTTGGCACCTAAAACCAACAATACACAAGAGCTGTTCTGCAGGTTTAACTCGCAAAGCGAACAAACCACAATATCGAAAATCTCATGTTACAAGTCTAATTATTATAAACAAAATCATCAAAAAAAACGCGGGAAATAGGGGGAGGTTCACACTAACCCTTACCGAACTTCCCCCTTATCAAAAGCGAAAACAAATAACACCCATAGATCTTAAACCAAAAGGAATCGACAAAAAACTTACAAATGTATAAAGTCTATGGACATTTACTCCAAACATAACCCCAAAGTACTACCAACATCAACCCCTGGAAAGACCAGTTCAGGAAGTGATATTTATTTTAAAGCCATAGATTATAATCAAGAATTCCCACCCTTAAAGAAGATTGCAAGAAATTGAACAACCTATTATGCAGGAATCCTATAGACACCATGAATAATCTTCAATCTTGCGTTCAATCCAACCCCAACCCTAAGTGAACCAAACCCCCTCGGGGACAACAAATATAAAATCAAACCCAGTTTTACAAGAAACCTTGCAGTTCTCAGTAAATTTTTCACAGGACAGATAAAACCTAAGCGTATTAAAGGTAGTAGCGCACGTATACAAACAGGGACCCAGATTGTAGTGCGCCACCGGGTGCGGGCGGCAGCTCATGGGGCGGGATGGGACGCAGGAGTGGGGGTAAACACAACATACTGGATTGGAAGAAAACCATTGAGATAGACACTATACAGGACTTTTAAAATCACATTAGAGCCAACTGAAGAAAACAGAATATGATAGATTTGGTACTAACTTGCCAAGAAATAACGCAAGACAGGATACACAGACCGAGGAAAAATAAAACATTATTATTAGTAGTGAAATTTCATTGAACTCCGATATTTTAACTTGGGCGAAAAATAAAAACTACCGAAGAAGATGACCTGTCCTAACAATAGACCGTAGCCTTGAACCACAAACCCTCCGACATCCAGTACCCTGCATTATAGAGTACAGGATGTAACATAAATCATTATTAGAGGGCCAGACCTAGTTTGTGAAACAAAATTAAATACTAAGCAACAATACCCTCGTTTGATAATCGGCTATAATCCCCGGGGGGTTTGAATACCATTGAACGAGGTTTTGGGTTTCAACAAAAGATCGCCCATAAAAATTGGAAGGGGGTACAACCAAAGTGCCAAAGTATTACTTGAAGAAGGACACGTTTTATGTGACACCTGATCTAAACAGCCCTATATTGGTAAGGAAACATATTATCCTATTTCAGAACTGCGTAATGGAGTTAAACTATAAAAATAAAAAACAATAAAAAATTACCAAATAGTCAGATTGAACATTATAATATCTATGATATGAACAGTGGCAGTTAGACCATCAAGAAATTTTAAAAAACACACAGGAATTATGAAGTAAAAAAACAGCAAAAGTAACTACAGGAGGTAACAGCCCCACAAGAAATAATTATAAGCACCACATCAGCATATTAGGATTAGCTCCTTTAAAAGGTATAGAGTCCCTCGAACAGACAGCCATCGAAACAGATTAGGAATCTAAGAATATAAAAAGAAATGTCATGCATATCTTTACAGAAGGGGGAAGATGGTTACAGATTACCAATTAGTAAATATTTATAATGCATTCAAATTTCCCAAAAAGGATACCCGCACATACTACGATAGGACATATACATTACCCAAACCTCTTGAAGCACAGCCTACCCTGGAAACAACCAATCCCCACTAACAAAGTGACACAGGAAAAAACAATATATGACAGATAAGGACGGCCATTAGTAATTTGATATTCTCACCACATTTAACCCTCCAAGAACACAAAAAAGTCCTTGACGTTTTTTCACAGAAATACAGACCACATATTTACAACCAAAAGGTAATCCGATTTTAACTCCTGCCAAAACATACCTCCTGTTAAACTTGAATTAATAAACCGAATACGAAACCTGTAAACTCACCACCGTATAGGGCAGAGTAAAACAGAAAGGGAAAAATTAAACAAAATTATTGGACGATTTAGTATACAAGCAAAAAATATTAGAGGAATGTCAGGATTACAACAGAATATGCATTGAAAGCCCAGTATTTTTAGTGAAAAATAAAGATTGGAAGCGGACCAGAATGGTTAGACATGATCTCAGGAAGGTTAATGCACAGTTTGAAAAACAGAATTGCCCACCCCCATTGCCTTCAGTAAACCTGGTTTTACAGCTTCTTTGAACAAAGCGCACACATTCTTTTTTTTTAAACAAAATTAGACCTTAAAAATGCATTTTTATTCCATGGAGGTTAGGAAAGAAAGATAGGGCATATTCCCTAGCCATAAAAACAACCCGATAGACTTCTACAGTTTATGCCAGACTGCCGATTCGGGACTTTCAACTTCAAACCACATTATATAGATAAAGCTATGAATGCGATATTAAAACCGGTCACACCTTTATAAATAAAGTCCATCTGTTTACGTTGGATGACCTAATTTGTTATGGTTGGAACTCAATTTGAATAAATGACTTACATTAATCTAGAAAAACATATACTGTAGAAGAACTAGAAAAAGCCTAATTTGAAACTACTAAATACAAAAAAGTGTAAATTTTCGTCTATCTACAAAAGTGTAAACATTTTTATGGACACCGAGGGTATCCTGGAGAAGGCATCATCTTTTACCCCAAAAAACATTCAGTAGAAGCTATCACCGAATTTAAAAGACCCTACTTGTGTAAGGTTAAATGTGAAGACAATTTTTAGGATGCATCAGGATTCTTCCGCAGAGTTCATCCCAAAAATTATGCCAAAATATCATAAAAAAACAACCCCTTACTGAAGATATATAAAAGAGGTTCAAATAAAAACATGGCATTTAAATGGACGGATCTATGTGAAACAGGGCTTTTTATAAAAATCCAATAACAAATTTTTGATAAACCCACCTATTACTATCACATTGGGATAGAAAGGACAACAACGGGAAGCACAACATTTATGTAGATAGCAAAGTTTGATATGGATGCGGAGCAGCGTTATAGTACAGTTAGATGAAAGAAAAATAATAGAATGTACCCAATTTAATACATGTCAAAAAAAATATTCAAATACCCAAATGCGTTACAGCAATGCTGAATCGTGAAATTGCTAGCGCTTAACCTATGCTGTGGGAAACTTATCTTCAGAGAAATTCAACTTCACGCTTGGTAGACCAAACAACAGTTATATACGGACTGTGCCGACATTACCAGTTTTATAAAAATTTTTAAGCCAACACTCTCCACTAGATTAAACAGATTAGCACTGTCCATTAAAACCAGACTAACGACATTGTTAAGTAAAACATAAAACGTGGACGCTTACAAGAACGTCCTTGGTTAGCAGGACGCCTTAAGCAGAAAATCCTTTAGAACAAAAGACCTTTGGATGAAGAATTTACGGACGTGTGTTTAACTGTCAATACTTTTTATGTAATTACAGACAAATCTACCACTACTACCGAAGCTCAAGTACAGTTATTTGAAACAAATAACCGAACTTTGCGATGACCTCACCTGAGGCGGTTAAATAAATAAAATCAGACGGGGCTTCAAGACATTACGAAGAAAATAGATGGATTGTTCCCCTTTTTTTTTTTCTTATATTTCAAAACCTTCAACGGATAGAGATGAGACAAGAATACTAGATACTTATTGGCTATACCCCAAAAACAAACACAAGAAACATTAAATTAAAAATATTCCATGGACCAACCCCTACAACGGTTTGGACAACTTATCACATTACAAAACAGCTTTCAAAAATAAAATTACGATTATCACTGGGCCGAATCATGTACCGTGATATCCTCCAATATACAAGAAATCTTGTTGAAGAATGCTCAACCTACGTAGGCCAAAAACGAACAAAAATTACGGCCTACTAACGAAACCTATTCCACCCTCGCATAAAAAACCCCTTTGACAGAATAACAATAGACTTTTGTAGGTAATATTACACAAAGTTATGGTTACAAATCATATCCTAGTTTGGCAACCGAATGCCTGCACTAGAAATGGCATTTTGGCAACCCTTGATAGAAATGCAGAGATGCGAACACAGTAGCCGCAAATAATTAATTAAATTCTATTCTGCACATTTGGATTTCCTAGAATTATTAATCATGACAGAGGAACGCACTTTATATGAATTGCTGTAATTTCACAGATACTAAATGCACTCGGGATTGGAACAAAAGGCCAGGCGCTGCATATATGTCACAAGTACAACAGGTGCGGTTGCAAAAAATAACAACCACACGCTAATAAAGGGCAATATCTCATTACGTTTGTGGTGAAAATAACCCCAAAACTTTGGTCAAAAATATGTACAAATAGTTACATATTGGCCTACAACACGTCTGTAAACATTTCAACAGGCTACACACCGGCACTACCTAAACATTGGTTTGGTTTACCGTAAGCTAAACTTACCGTCTGATTGTATATATTTACAGGTTAATCCCGAAAATAATGGTTGTTGGAAAATATAGAAATTTTAGAGCAAATACGCCAAAAGATTATGCCGAAAATCATGAAAAAAAGCCCATAGGAAGCGCAAAAGAAATACTTTGACCGTGGACAAAACTCATTTGGATTTAAACCCCGGCAGATGAAGTCTTGGGTCCCATTTCCCGAAAGACCACACACAGAAAAAATATAGTAAAATTTCAAAAACACCAATTTAGAGGTCCTTTCGTTGGTCAAGAAAAAAAAAAAAAAAAAAAAAAAAAAAAAAAAAAAAAAAAAAAAAAAAAAAATAAAAAAAAAAAAAAAAAAAAAAAAAAAAAAAAAAAAAAAAAAAAAAAAAAAAAAAAAAAAAAAAAAAAAAAAAAAAAAAAAAAAAATAAAAAAAAAAAAAAAAAACAAAAAAAAAAAAAAAAAAAAAAAAAAAAAAAAAAAAACAAAAAAAAAAAAAAAAAAAAAAAAACAAAAAAAAAAAAAAAAAAAAAAAAAAAAAAAAAAATTAAAAAAAAAAAAAAAAAAAAAAAAAAAAAAAAAATAAAAAAAATAAAAAAAAAAAAAAAAAATAAAAAAAAAAAAAAAAAAAAGAAAAAAATAAAAAAAAAATAAAAAAAAAAATTAACGAAGTGACTTATATGCTTAGTAGGAAAATTTTACCACAGGGGAAGGTTAAAACAGATACACACCTCAATACATGTTGCTAGAATGAAATTATTCTATAAGAGAATATAAAATCAAATTTGAAGGATCTTGAGCATTAATCAAAATATTCAAGAATAATATATACAATATTTCTCATGAAACCATCTACTATAAAAAAAAAACACTCACTGCCTTGTAGTTAAAATTATGAAGAGAGTGAAAAGTATATTCCGCAATAATTTCATAATATATTGTAGGGTAAAAAGCTTACTACATTAGTCACGCAAGAATCGCTTTAAAAAAATAGGTATTATACTCCAGGAGTTGAGAGACCGGTTTTAACTTGATTACGGTTTGAATGATTCTTTATATTATAACGTTATATAACCTTGAGAGTCACTGAAGTAGAGTCTAACAGAAATAAAAAATGTATATTTAAAAATCTCGATGTTGTGTCGGAAAACGATAGAGAATAAAGACATAACAGATTTAGAAAAATTTAAAACGCCCTAACTTTGGTATTTTAATGTGAGGTTTAGTGTAATTTAGTGGATTAAGTGATAGGTTACACGTACCAAAGATCATTGGTATAGATAATCCCAGATACACAGGACACTAACACAGCACACACGACACGACACGAGCAGAGCCTGTAACCCACGGT
>NW_025786993.1:0-16073 GCF_021130785.1 Homalodisca vitripennis
AACTGTATGTTATTAGAAACAGTTTATCTGATAAATTTTGATAATATTTATAATATATGGGATCAATAGGTGAGAGCTACTTGTATTTATCTGATGTGATATTTAGAGTAAATGTAAAACTTAATATGTTTGAGGCAATGGGACTTAGGACATTCTGGTCCAAATGGATCTCAATCATTGATACCCTTATTACACACTTATTTGAGCTAGGAACGTTCTTACACATATTCATCAAGTTTCGTTATGTTGTTAAAAGTGCCAAAAGTGTGCCCAATGCACTGATAGATTTTTTTATAGAAATGACAGTGCTTGTAGTACAGATTGGAGCAAAAGTTTACTATAATAAACTGAGATATTTCGTAATAAATATAAATTACATTGGCTTTTAACCGTAAAGAATAATTATGATAATCTAAAAACACTGACGTAAACTCCTTCTATGAAAAGTAATACCGAAAATTTTTTGATTTCAATCCTCCTTAGTTGCCCTGCAATTTGTTTAAATTCATAATACGAAAAATTAAAAACGTATTATCCCTAATGGTTTGATAAGGGAACTAAGAAATATTAAAGAACAGTCAACTTTGAATGGTATGATATAACGTAACCTATCTTAAAGTCATTAAAACAAATTAACTTCTTTGGCAGTTGAACAATATGTGTTCAACAATATTTCCATACAAGCAATTTTATAAAGCATAAATGAGCCCAAATTCCAATGTATCAATACTGATTAAAAATAAATAAAGTGTTAGCGTAAAATTGGAAATTTTAGTTCAGTGATTGATCTTTGTTTTTGAGGAAATATCGCCAGTAATAAAAACACATTCTATATGAAATCCAACTCAATCTTCGGGAACGCCAGTGTTTGTAACTTCATTTTGAACACTTTGTATTAAGATATTCAGGTAAATTCCACTGCGTTTTATTAAAGATCATATTACATTATAATTTTATTTATTTATTTGAATTAAAGAACCCCCCGATAACCACACATACATGGATTATTATAGCTCAAAAGTTTATTTTTGTACAAAGAATTTGGAGATTTCCCTTGAAGACAGAGACTCAGGAAATTGGTTCCAAGGTTTATACTGGGTATTGTCTTTACAGGTAATGTTGCAGTGCTATCTTCAGATTTTTCCTCGTTGGTTGGCTTGGGTAAGAAATTTGTCTACAGTTTACGCCCATATAAGCGAAGGGTTATTACTCGGAATAGGGGCTGTTCCGTGGTTTCTTGGGTAGAGATGATAGTTATTTGTAGCGAGTCTTGTGTTTATATGAATGGACCATCTTCGGTTTGTTTCTCAGCGGATTTGTTTGTTGTTGTGGGAATAGTGACATTGTAGAATGTACAACTTGCCTGTTTACTATCAGAATACCAAGGGTCTTGAATGCATTACCTTACAGCTATTCTTTTTGTTTAAAAATACTATGGATTTCCAAAGATATTTCGATGTAACCATATATTGTAAATTATTAAAACAAGGCAGTATTAAGTAAAAGTTTTGAAAATAAACAAAAGGAAGGAAAATAAGGACTGTATAAAAAAAGGGGGTGTTATAACTACAAATTTTATAAGTAAAAAAGTGAAACAAGAAATTGAGATAAACTGTCCCTCTTTCTTTTCCGGCTTTCACCCAGAAACATATAGGAACTCTGGAGGCTGTTCGAGTTCTTTCAATGGCTAATGAAAAACTTACCTTCCCTTAGGGCTATTGGAATTTAACGGCCTCCTATGAGGACACCGAGCAAAAAAAAAATAAAAATACCGGACAAGTTTTTTCCATCTAAAAGTGTCCGGGGGCCCACTTCATATTATATTGCTCATATTGTTTAGGCATTTAGACACATCACATTCTGGAAGCCGCTTTTAATAAGATTCTATTAAGTATCATACATGCCTTGTAAATAACACTTTTAGTTCCTGAGGATATTATCTGCCCATTGGAGAAGTTTTGCATCTTTCAAAACTATAAATCCTAAGTTTCTTCTCTGCTTTCCGATTTTTGGAAGACCTCATAGGCACTATCAAGGTTTCCAGCATGTGATAGGTGTAGACCACTGGAACATCGTGGAATCCTAAATATAATCACTTCAGCCAATTAAAACTCTCAATTTTTACCTGCTTTTTGCGGTTTCTGCTGCCTGGACGCTTGGAGATTTTTACACACGCTGTAAGCTTCTGCCATCCAAGCTTCTTTTTCCAGAAGAAATGGTCTCAAGTTTTAACAAGAACCCTCTCATTCACGAGAATTTTTAATTAACATGTCTGCTCGTGTTTCCGCTCTGGAAGCGTCCTAGCCCGTAGGGATGAAGGTGGCGCTTAGCAAGATTTTGAATAACGTAGTGTGGTATTGTTCTTATACTAGAAATAAACCCACCAGAAGACCAAGGGGGGACACTGAAACATCTTTAATGAGTGACCATTGATTGAATTTAGTACGTAAACATTATTAGGGAAACGAAAATTATAATTTATATACATACATATCTTGAATTTATCTAATTTAGAAAGTTTAATTATTATAAGAATTTATTCTTGGTTCCCTCAGTTGGAATTCAAGGTAGAGGCTGCAGCAGGTCTACCAACGCACATGCAAGCGCCAGCGTACACACAAAATCAAATAAAAGGGAAAATTAATATATTTAAAATTTTATTTAGGTTGCCAAACGTCACCATGAAACAATATGCCTTTTCATACTTAGTTTTTAGCAATTTATTTTACTATTTATTAAACTGAAATATTTTTTTTATACCCGTCTAATTATTAACTTATATTAATATTTTATTTAACAATTAATTATTTATTAAATATATATTATATCAATTATTAATATTAATATTATTATACTTAATCAAATTATTACGAAAACCATTTTGCAGTTGAAGCAATATATATATATATTTACTTATAAATTTTTAATATTTATATAATAGTTATTTATATTAGGCCTATCCACGTTATTTTGCATATTGCCTTACCAGGACCAGAAAAACAAAATTATTACGAAAGTGAAGGCAATATTTAACATTATTTCTAGAAACATTAATATTACCCCAGAAAATTAATTTTTTTAACATTAATAAAGTTTAATTTTAAATCTATACCGATTTTATATTGCTTTAATAAAACTTCTAATGGATCACTACATTATCAATCAAACCCATTAGTATTGTAAATACAGTCACTCCGGTTTTGATTAAAATATGAATAAAAGACCACTATTTATTTACAAACAATGTACTAGAGTAAATTTAAGAGCCTTAAGGCCCTGTGGTCCAACAATTAAAATTAATATGTTTCATAAGCTGTAATAACCATGCATATGGTTCATATAATAAAACAAAAAGATTACAAAATCATTCTACCCCAAACTATAACCCTATCGTGCCAACATCGTGTTTAAAAAATATAGATTTTCATTAAGGCTGCAAACCGAGGTTTTTGACTCTCAGTTGACCAATAATAGTAAAGAATGGATTTCAATGCTTGGCAAGCCAGTAAATTTTATATTTTATGTTATAGCAAGTTTGGTGCATCAGGAATAAGACGCTTTGGTTGAAGTTATTCTTGTCTATCATAAGCTTTTTTGAGATATACATTTTGTATTTGTCAACCAGATATTCAGGCTCTAATGAATTAAACGTAGAATGTGTATTAATTACAATATTTATAAAAATCTTAATTTGGTAAAATTTAACTAATGTAATATGAACTTGAATTGTAGTTTTATTTCTTTATTTAAAAAAATGTACAATAATAAAATATATGTATGATTATATATTGCCGATAAATAAGTATTATAAGTTTATATTAATAATGGTCTATTGACATTGAAATATTTGTAAATTTTACCATATGTTTTTGCTATTTATCAATGAAATAAAAAGTTTCCTTCAAAGAATTACGTCTCTACTATTTGTCTACAATAATTTCTTTTAATCTGTTGCAGATGAATATAAAAAAATCTATAGAGAATCGCAAGAGTATGGTAAATGTGGATAGTTAAAAAATTGAATGGATAGAGTAAGATGTAACATGAATTACAGTAAATATATTTTCAGTAAACGAAGCAAAGAGATATATATATATTCCACCGATTATTATTTATACACCAAGCTTACAC
This sequence comes from Homalodisca vitripennis, assembly GCF_021130785.1. Classification (NCBI taxonomy): domain Eukaryota; kingdom Metazoa; phylum Arthropoda; class Insecta; order Hemiptera; family Cicadellidae; genus Homalodisca; species Homalodisca vitripennis. Next base: position 4,132 of record NW_025786993.1, read on the forward strand.
TTGTAACCTTTTATCACCACAAAAAAGATAAGTATGAACGTTAATTGTATTACCGATAAATAAGTATTATAAATGTATGTTAATTATTGTTTAATAAAATTGAAATATTTTAAAATTTTATTATATGTTTAGCAATTTAGTTTGACTTTAAATAAGGTAGATATATAAAAGGAGTTGTATTCTAATTAAATTCGAATGTTCACAAGTGAAAAGTTTATTAATAAAAAAAAGTTAAATGAATTAAAAAGGTTTCTTCAAAGAAGTACTTCACAACTATTTGTCTACAATAATTTCCTTTAACCTTTTGCAGGTAAATACTTGAAAAATATTTAATAATGAATCGCAAGAGAATGTTAATATGGATTGTTAAAGAAATGAATGGATAGAGTAAGATATAAACATGAGTTACAGTAAATATATGTTCAATAAACTAAACATAGAGATTTATATTCCACCAACTATTGTTACCACTCCAAACTTACACTTTTCACTATTTTATTACAACAAAAAAGATAAGTAATTTATTTTACCTACCAATCTTATAATATAATTAGTAGTATCTGACCTGTTTTCTAGTTTTATTTCTGTGTTTAGATACATTAGTTACAAATATCTGGTATATGTATCATTATATATGGCCAATAAATAAGTAATATAAAGTTATATTAATAATATTTTAACTATATTTAAATATTACATAAATAAATTAAATGTTAAGCTATTTAGTTTAATTTTAAATAAGGTATAATTATAAAAGAAGTTGCGATCTACAAAGGTTTGAATGTTCAATGGTGGAAAATCAATTTTCATAAAAGTCCTTTAAGCAAACATACAAGGTCACTTCAAAGAAGTAATTCTGTTCTATTTGTTTTCATTAATTTCCTTTAATCTGTTGCAGATGAAAACTTGAAAAACATCTAAAAAATTTAATCGTAAGATAATTGTAAATGTGGATCCTTAAAAAATTTAAAGAATAGAACCAAAACAACATGAATTACAGTGATTCAAAACTAAACGGCAATCTCTCGGGAGCTTAACCTATAGCTAAAAATAAGTAAAAAAGTTCATATAACCATATGCCCGGAAACGCTTCGTTAGCGAGTTAACGCCTAGCGAAAGATTTCGCCCCGGATTTCAGAACCCTTGGTGAAGTCAGGCCGTATAAAAATGGTAAAGGTAGTTACAAAGATATAAATACGATTGTTTTTTTATGTTTCTATATCTGAAAAATTTATTAAAATTCGTCCCAGAGCTGTAAATGCAATACTTTCAGAGATATCTTACGTAAAACACAAGAATTGGTGCAAAGAAATAACACATTTTTGTGTTATAAAACGTAAGATTAACTTCCATAAATGTTTAAATAAAAGAGAAGTCATTTTTTTCTTAAAACAAGATTTGGTAGAAATCCAAATTTAAATATCAGAAAAGATTCATGTGAATCTACTTTTAAGGAATAAAAATTAATAATAAGGTATTGAACATTTAGCTTTATTTTAAAAAATAAAAACAGACCGCAGGGCCAAAAAATGCCAGTATGTCCTTTATCTGCATAAAATATTAACTAATGTTTAGGTTTGTAGAGTAACAGCTTGGGATCATTTATTTCTAGCACTGAACATTAACATAGAATTGTAATTTACCTTATATAAAACATGTAAATAAATCCACCTATAATAGTTGTCTCAACAGTGGTCCTCCGTTGTTAGCATATGCACGTTTTCGTTCGCACGGACGAATCCACTCTTTTCTCTTTCTAGCGCGTTTCATAACGTTTGGAGCATTCTTTGCATAGTTTTCTTCATGTCTTGCCGGCCTCTGTTAAATGCGATTTCGTAAAACTCCTCTCTCCTCTAATGGGTGGTTTAATCCGTTTTGAATAAAACAATTGACTCTACAATACCAACCCCCATAAGAAAAAAGTCTGCTGAGGCGTGAGGTTCAGGAGAACGTGGTGGCCATTTTACACTGGTCCAATTATCGACCAATCCATTGTCTAACCGTATGTATCATTTTACAATAGTTTTTTATTCACAAAATCATTAGAAAAAATGTGGAGGTGCTCCGTCGTGGCATAAAACCATAGCATTTATTCTGTTTTGAAACGGGGTGGATCGAGGAAATATCCTTCCAAGAGGGTTAGGCAGGTTTGTTTCTTAAAAAATTTAAGTACGCTAACTCCATTAAGTCGATTAGGGAGGAAAAAATGGACTCAATCAAAATTATCACACCAGGAACACCAAGCCATACATTGACTGAAAATGTATGTTTTGAAAAATGTCGCCCTTGTCGCAGTTTTTAATCGTGGGTTTGTCGTACGCCCAAGTATGGGTATTTAAACGAAAATTTACAATTCCATTTCTAAGTAAAAAACAGGATTCATCAGTTAACGAGAATACGCCGAAGAAAATACTGATGTAAACAATTTCTTTCTACTAACCAGCGGCAGAACATCTTTCCGTTTATTAAGATTCTTTGCGGTAATAAGTCTATGAACACGTGTTATATGGAATGGGTACAACTGTCGTCTTCATGAAAGTGTCCGCCATAACGCTTGACATGGCAAATATTTTAACTGACGTGATTAATCGTCTGGTGCTTGTGGTTTGGTGATAATTCTACAGCATTTTTATTATTGCTTGTTTCATTCATTATAGTCTTCCCCTTGCGCTACGTTGACCGACCAGTATCTTATGTTTTTTTCCGCTATCCGGTATAAAGCTACCAGTTTCTCTAAGTCGTCTCCCCCCCTTTTCCCGAACAAAGCTTCAAAATGTTTTGCGATCAGGTGTTCCTTCGATGTGGAAAAAGTATCAGCGATATTCCTGAACCTGGTCAGCTAAACACATTCTTTGTTCACTTTGCCGTAAATCCAGTATCATGTGCCGTATACTCTTCAAACGAATTCATCATTAGACCATATTACATTATCTGCCATTATTTACTAAGATAAATTTACATAACACTTTTTTAATAAAAATATTTAATAAAATATTATTTAAAAATAAATATTTAATAAAATATTTTAAAAATAAAATATTTAATAAAAATATTTTATATAACACTTGTATAAAATATTGTCCAAATAATCACAAGCAGGATCCTCACAAAATACAAAGTCTTCACCTTCACCTACGCTCACAACAATACAAAAAACCTTCCATAAAGGTTATTTCAAATAATTACTTTCATGAACCATTAATTGTTGATCCCAGCTGATATTAGCCTAACCTTTGCAAAAGAAAATATGACCGATAAAAAAGTGTTGAATAAGATGAATTCATGCTGTTACTCCACCAACCTAAAACATTAGTTAATTATTTTATTGCAGATAAGAATATGCATTTTTTGTGCGTCTGATTTTTAATTTTTAAATAAAAGCTAAATTTCAATACCTATTATTAATCTTTTTCCTAAGAAAATTCACCATGAATCTTTTCAGAATTAAATGTTCTAAAAAAAAAAAAAAAAAAAAAAAAAAAAAAAAAATACAAATCTGTTTAAGAAAAAAATGACCTTTAATTCAACATTTATGGAAGTAATCTTACGTTTAAACACAAAAATGTTTATTTTACCTTTGCACCACAATTTCTTGTGTATTTTACGCAAGATATCTCTGAAAGTATTGCATTTACAGCTTCTAGGGACGAATTTTAAATAAAATTTTTCAGATATAGAAACATAAAAAACAATCGTATTTATATCTTTGGTAACTACCTTTACATGTTTTATACGGCCTGACTTACACCAAGGGTTCTCTGAAAATCCGGGCGAAATCTTTTCTCGCCTAGGGGGCGTAACTACTCGCTCTAACGAAGGCGTTTCCGGGCATATGGCATATGGTGTACAATTATTTAATTATTAAAATTAAAAAAAAAATTTTCCATTTAGAAACAAACTAAAAAAGGCAAGAAACGAGCTAAAACAAGATAAAAAACCTCATAAAATCCTTGTTTTATTATAATACGAAAAACAAGTGTTTTATTTTTTTGTTTAGCTTTTTTTATGGTTCCGGGTTTAAATGTTGCTGAGTAATGAAATTATATTTTCAAGCATCTAGCTCAACCATCGGAGCAAAAAAATTTAAGATTTCACTAAAATTATAAAAATTACTAATAATTAATATTAAAATATATCGTATGAAGCTTAAAAACATTTTTGCCAAAAGAAATCAGTAACATTTATTTTTTTTAGATCTGCCAATGTTACATTTTTTAACCTGGTTACTACCTAAAAAAATTATTTAAATATATTTTGATTTACCAATCCTTTATCTTTTATATTTGTTTGTATTAGTCCATAATTTGTTTAATTGATATATCCTTTATAAATAATCGAATATATTTTCGTATTATTTTTTATTCTATTAGGAGCACGAACATGGGAAAATTAGGTGCCATAAAGTACTTTTTGCGTTTGCTCTTCAGTATGTGGCAGGAATCTTTTGGATGGTTTACGTTTGCGGGGTAGCGGTTCCCCTCCGCTTTAAAGATTCTATGAGCAAGGATTTTGGACACTAAATCGCAGAAAATGTCTCCTACAAGAAAGGGTAGGAAAGCTCTGTGCTAGCCTCTCGAGTCACAACGGGCAGGTAGGGGTCTTGCATGTCCTTATTTTATCAGGCTATAATAAAGCACTTAGGTAACCCTAACAATCCGAACAGTTACATCTCCCGCAGTAAACTAAACTTTTTTATTCTACTCTTGCACCTGAAATATAACGATATTCGAGTATTTAGTTATGTGGCCACTTTACCTGGACATCCCCATAAGGTTAGATCCAGATTTAAGTAATACGTCGTTTTTGCTGTAACCTAGTGTAGGTTCAACCAGGAAGGTGATAATCCTGTCCTGAAGTGAACCTTCATTGGGGTTTTAAATGGGTGTTTTACTGTCCGTATAAAAAAATTCATATTGAAAATATTATGAAGTAAAATGATCCACATGGATTGAATGAATGATTTCATTCAGTTGTCTGATATATTATGTTCTATATTGGGCACAATAATGGTGTTTAGGTCAAATATATCTTGGACATAAGGGAAATGAATATTGACTATGTAAGGAATGGAAATGTAATCGAGAGATATATTATGGATTTATTTTTTTATTAACTATCAATGACGGCACTAGAACTTTGAATCTATGTAAGATTTTTGTGGATAAAGGATGAACACACACATTCCGGTTAAAAAACTTTAAGTGCAGAATGGCATTTATTCACACATGCCGTTTGATATTTCTTTTACAGACCGTTGTCCGGTTATTAGGTAAAAAAGAGAAAAACGGACAATAATTTAATACCGAGCGGCTGGAGAGTGTTGTGAGACATATTGCTGCAAAAATATTGTTGAAATCGATAGTTGCCATAATTTCTAAGATACTCAAACTAAAGTTCATACAGATTCTAAACAGTACTTACAAAGCGTGTTCGTTAGTCAGTATCAATTAATGTAACATTAAATGTTGCGATAATTTGCGTGTGAGCAGATCAAAAGTTATATAATTTAGAAATACTATTTATATTAAGCTTTTTAAAATAACTATCATCAGTTAGACGAATTTATACCAAAGTAACATCTAACTGTTTCCAAAAAAAAACCAAACCACGTTTTTAGGAATCCACGAATTTAATCTTGGTTCAAGATTTAAATGCCCATAATCTTGAGCAGCGGCCGTTAATTAACGTACTGTCGTACTAATAAGCGTGATCGATGCTTATCTCGCAGACATGCGGGTTGATTCAATTAGATCGTCAGAAAAAGTTACATTAGCTTACCTATTTTTACTAGAAAAGTTCATTGTACACACGTGTTTTCAATCAAATTATGAAAATTATGTTCTCTCTAATCATTTCAAATTATTGGAACTCTCACGCTCAATAACTCATCTTAATAATTAAATTTCTAGCTAATCTTAACTAGCTAACCAAATTAGCTTAACTAGCTAATCTTAATATTGCTACGTTTTTTATATTACCTGGAACAAGCAAGTTGCAGTGCTTGATATTTACTTTTATTCTTCTATCTTGTACACAAAACAAAGTATTTCAATTTATTTTTCAATACAGCTGATTACTCTCAATAATAACTGAACATCTGTCTTATTAAAATGCATTTTGTACGTGGCATAAACCCTTGTTAGTCAATGGGACTGAATGTTGTAAGGTTTTATGTTACAAAAATTATTACATCATGTATGTACAATATACGCCCCGATTGTATAATGTGTTATTTACTGTTTACCGTTTCTTAAGTATACCTCTACATATATGTGCTCGCAAACCACGTGTGTAAGGAGTGGTCGTTTAGATATCTGCTTAAACTGTAAGTTTACATGGGTTATAATTTGTAATAATTACTATTAGTAAGTACTTGATTATATCACCTAAGAAACTGTCTTATGGCTTAAAATTTACCAAGTAATTCCCTAATAATAATAAAATGTACATGGGATGACGAGTTATACTTAAACATAAAAATTTGATAAAACAAAATAAATGGTAGAAAAAAGTTTTAATCTTTACATTAAAACCACTCTCTCAAAAATGAGTTTACCATTTCACCAATGGCAACATTATAAAGTCGACTGGACGCATGCAAGAAATGCTATGAAAGGTAGAGACGTTAAATTTAATTTACACCATTCTTCCATATTTAGTATTATATTACTCATATATTACTAAACAGCCCTAACTCCACCTCAAAATTAAAGCAGCATTTAATTTAATTTACAAACCCTTAAATATAGTTTCGTCTCCCTATTTGCTTGTACCTACAAATGTTGTTCTACCTAAGAAAAACAATTAACCAGTTACTTGTAGTTTGTGTTTGATTCTATTGGTTCCCTCTTTCAATCTACAATTACAGGCTGCGAATAATAAGAATTTATAGTTTTATTTGTTTTAGACTGATCATTGTCTTACTCTACTTCAATTCAGTTTAGATTGATAAATTAGTTTAACAAATAACTCTTTTTATTCCTCATTAAACCAATAAGATGATTTGTAAATTTCAAATTCAAAGATAAATATTCACGGTAGAATCTAAATAAAAATACTAAATGCCTCATGTTTAAATATAAATTTGCCATGTTTTTACTTCCTTCTGTAAATTTTAAGTTGAAAGAAGAATGAAATAAAATGAAAATGGCTTTTATTAAAGAGGCGGAGTTAGGGCTATTAAGCCCTCTCTACCACTCAACCAAGAATAATAGGGATGTTAGAGCTTGCAGTATAATATAAGAACCTAAAATTTTAACGTACAATCTGTATGTATATTTTATATATATATAATATATATATATATATATATATATAATGTGTGTGAGTGTGTGTGTGTGTATGTATGCATATATAAAACTTATTATGTAGGGCTACTACAATACTTTTACTGCAAAATCACTAAATATAGTAGGAATAGTATTTATAGTATTCTTTATTCACCAAAACCTTTATCGGTAGTTCATTTACGGTATTTAAGCTCAAGTACTATAAAATAATCATCCAATTAAAACACAAGACTACCAGTTAATTATGTCTTACTTTTTCAAAAATAAACTAAACTATCAGTCTCCTCGCTTGACTAAATCTTTAAAATTTGATAATTTTATTTATAATTTAGAAATGTGTTGTAATTTTGGATATTTGTAACTATATATAAGGTATTAGACATTTTATGGATCTGCTTTATATTTATACATGTATTTAAATTAAAAAGTGTCACGTGATGTTGAAAAAATAGTATTAGATCGTTTAGAGTAGATATTATTTAAAAATATTTATCAGTGTTATGCTATTTATTTTTTGTTTTTAAAGTTTGAAATTTTAATTTTGAGAGCAACCTGTTTATACAAATTTTAGTAATTTCTCTTCGTTTCTAGTTTTAGTATTTCCTGTTCAAATTAGGGCAAACTTTATATTACTTTACACTTTACTTACAACATTTTATAACAATCATTTCACCATCACTTGTTTGGTGATTGAACAAAGTAATACACTAACACCAAAAGAACATTATCTTTGTGCTTTATCAGCAAGGTTTAATTAAACGGTCTCAGGCTCACATAGCTGGTCCTTTAAGAAGAGGTACTTAGACCGCGTAATCCAGCCCTTAGACACACAATCCCTGAAACCCTCTCATGTTGCTTTTGTGTTTTGGTTGCACTTTCATCTTAACGTAACAATGCAACAAAACATACATATGAAAAAAAGTTCCAGAGTATGAGTCAATAACAAATAAATAAAAAATTCTATTGAGTTAATTACAATAATTCTTTGTTTTAAAGTTTTTTTATTGATGATGGAAGGTTTGAAAGGATAACAGAATTTCAGAATCAGAATCAGAATCAGAAATCTTTAATGTCGTTGACATTTTACAAAATGCATGACAATCGTCAATTTGAAACTTAAAATGTAGACTTAAGGAAATAGTGCAGCTATTTCACCATAGAAATCTGTAATATTATACAGTGGTTTATTCAATAGCATTTCCTTAAGTGCTACTCTTAAAACTATGAAGTGTCAGAGTTTTTAATTTTTCAGGTAATGTATTATACATTTGTATACCTTGATACAAAAAGCTTTGTTGAGTCCCTGAAAACATGCATCTTTTTTGTGCTATATTATGTCTATTCCTTGTCATATAGTTATGTATGTCACTGACTTTAGTTGTGATTTGCAAGTTTTTCCTTACATACATAAGAACTGAAAAAACATACATTGACGGCAGAGTTAGGATACCTAGCCTAACAAAAAATGGTTTGCAGTGATCCTGCCAGTCTGCACCACAGATAAGACGGACAGCTTTTTTTTGTAACACAAATAATTTGTGAGCATAGGAACAATTCGCCCAAAGTGAAGTTCCATAGGACAGGTGGCTATGAACATGACCATAGTAGATGCAAAGGAGAACATCAGGAGACACATTCCCTCTCAATGATCTAAATCATAAATAGATCACCTTTAGAATTTTTTGCGGCCAGATTGTCAATATGAGAGTGCCATTTAAGGTTGGACTGAAGATGGAAGCCCAGGAAATTTAAAGATGCCAATCTCTCTGAACCAGAACGAAGGCAAAGTTGTATGTCCTGAACCTTCTCCCTATTTAAGCTCAGCTTATTAGCATTACACCAGTCATGTATTACATCTGATTTAGAGGTAACAATATCTTTAGCTTTCTGAGGATTAATACCCTGTACACACACTGCCAGATCATCTGCAAACATAAAACACTCTACATGTTGCTCCATGAATGTTACTTGGAAGATCATTTATGTAAATTATGAACAAGGTCGGGCCAAGTATAGACCCCTGTGGTACACCTTGTACAATCTGCAAAGAATTGGAAAAAGAGCCATTTAAATATACAGACTGCCATCTATTTTCCAAGTAAGATCTAAAAAAAGAAATGGCAACACTGTCAAACGAGTAAAAATACAGCTTATCTAGCAGCACATCATGTGTTACAGTGTCGAAGGCCTTGGACATATCATACGATCTAAAAAGAACACTCCTTTTTAGCCTCCAGACCTTCAAAGCAGTTTGTAATTAGAGCTTGAGTGGCTGCAACAGTGCTACGCTTAGGCCTAAAACCATGCTGACACTCTGATGAAAGATTATTTCGTTCAAGGAAGATTATCATCCTGACTATGTATGAGACGTTCCAAGACCTTCGACACTGTGGGCACAATGGATATTGGTCTATAGTTTGAACATAAATCTTTCTGACCTTTCTTATGTATTGGTATAACTTTTGTTTGTTTAAGTTTCTCAGGATAAAAGCCCTGTGTGATGCATATGTTAAATAAGTATGCTAAGACCTCACTTATGTGCTTAGAAGCTAATTTTAAGTGTAAAGCATTTATTCCATAAATATCTAGACAAGAGCTATTTCTTAAGTTTATTTATGGCTAAGAACACTTCTTCAACAGTGAATTCTTTGATAGTAAACTTTTCACCTAATGGTATTTTACTTTTTTATACTTCTGCTTAAGAAAAGATTGTGGTCATTTGGGCAAGTTGGTACATTTTTAGTGATATCCTCAATACTACTAATAAAATAAGAATTAAAAATATCAGCAGAAAGACAATTTGGTATATACAAGGGCTTACTATTTACATTTCTACCTTCATTTAATAACTGCCCATGAAGCCTTTGACTTATTCACTGATCCAGCAATAAAATTGTTGTTGTAGTTTAGTTTGGCTCTCCTAATTTCACATTTATATTTTGCTTTCAGTGATTTGTACTTTTCCCTAATTACATTGTTATTTGACGTATTACAAAATAAAAAGTAAAGCCTATCCAACTCTTTTTTTAAATTAACTAATCCTTTGTGGTACCATTTGTTGTTTGGTTTTTTGTTATCCATACTTTTAGTTTTTATTGGTACAGAAATATTTAAAGCCCATAGAAACAGGTCAAAGAACACATTAAACTTATCATTAATATCTAGGGTATTATTATATACAACAAACCAGTCTACTTTGCTAATATTATACAAAAATCTAGCAGAGTTTTCATCACTTATAGGCCTTGTTATGTGTTTATATTTTATTCTAGTCTGGGTTTGCAGACTCCTAAACTAACACAGAAAAGGATAGCATTGTGATCGGAGACTGGTGTATGTAACACAGAAGCAGTCCATCTGTCCGGATGCAATGTAGACACGATATTATCAATGCAAGTCCCTTTTGAAGCATTGTGCGTTAAAAAGTTTGGACGGGTTATTTCTCTAACTGCAGTATATAAACCAAATGATTTTGTTAGGCTATTTAGTTCTTGTGTTTCATTGTTATTTTCCAAGAAGTCTAACATTAAAATCGCCCATAGCATATAAAAGTCCAAACTTCACACCATGATCACACTCGAAAAGATTGTCATGCAGTATTTATCTATTAAAAAGCGTGAAATGTATTACCTGTAAGGTGACCTGTAAGAAATTTTCCACCCCAAAACGCGCAGAGTATTAAATAGTATTTTCCAGATGTACCCGCGCGGACGATTCAAAAAATAAGACTCCTTCCTCAGCAACATCGGTAAATTTTGGGGTACAACTTGTGAGTCAATATGGTTTTTGACCAAAATAACAGCCTACCACCATGCACAGTTACAGCGTTCTTAGCGCAAAAAAAAAGCTGCAAAATTTTTATATCCTTGGCAAATCAATATTGTATACCAATGTCTTACATTTAAAGACAAACCAGTGTGCTGCCCCGTTATAACAAATAACCATCAACACCTGTTTGTTACGATTGGCTAACAAGTGTTAAATAGTCAATTTTATTTAGGTAGGCTCTGAATATTCCACAACAACACAGTTGCGGACTACACTTGCCATCGTTTTATATACTCATACTAAATCCAAAATCCTATTGTTCTAATAACTCACGAGCAACAGAAGGTATGACATTATTTGCCGTAGAAATCCAATAAATATAAGTTTTAGCTATCATACGTATGTGGGTAGATGAGTATAAGGATTTTGTCTGTATCCGAGTTTTTTCTTTTTGTTATTTCTTCATTAAAAAGTAAGCCGTGTATCGATAGGGACGCCCCTATTAATTCCAGACGCTCTGATTTACTCAAAGACTCAAGAAAGTCGCGAAATTCCTGTGCTGGCGAGAGATGTGCAAAGATTTGTTCTATTGGCCAGACGCTGGTCATTAGGAGTTTAAGGATTTTTCGATTAATGTGAGGATGAGGATATATCCCAGAGTATGTGCGTATTTCTGTATCTCATTGTGAACTTATCCATAATCTCACTGTTGGTGGAAGTTATACTTTAAAATCTAATTTCTAAAATTGCTTTAAGGTACTAAATCTTTTTTTAACGTGCAGACACATTATGAAGGGTTATCAAAGACAATTTAAATGCAAAGTTAAGGTTCTCGGGAGTTATGTGATAAGGTTTTCGGAATAATATTAGTGTATGAGAAGTAGA